>NW_007378974.1:0-15825 GCF_000475195.1 Diaphorina citri
CTCTCGAGTTTGTGTAATTTAGGAGCAGATTTCATTACGAAACTCGTGTTTACCACCTTAAAGGTTACTGAGGAGTGGGGTAGGGTTGGTGAATTTCTATTAAGGCGTGGGGTGGGGTTAGTGGATGTTGAAAGGAGTAAAATGGTAAGAGGTTTGATAGAGGGAACTGTAACTTCTAAGGTCGAAAGCGAAGAGAGAAGGAAGACACAAGAGGAAAAAGCCAGCCGTTCCGAGAAAGAACCTTATCTGTTTAGGATTAAATTATATGCCCCGAAATCGAACCCGCGTCCTTGCGCTTACTAGGAAGACGCGCAACCCTCCAAGTTAACTACATTGGCCCTCAGGTTTGAAAATCGAGTTATTGCTTTCCTTTTGCAAAGGTCTACCCTAATATTATCAAGTTCATTGAAAACCGAGTCATTTTACACTTATTCGGTGACCTGCCTCGGTGGTGTAGTGGTCAAGGCGCTTGACTGGTAAACAGGAGGGCGTGGGTTCAATCCCAGCCGAGGTATGGAATACCTACCTGACGTTCAAAAGCCCAGGATTTGGGGGAAAATAAAATTGCTAAGAGGATTTCTCGTTTGCCGTCCAAATCCAAAGAAGGCAAAAAATGTCCGAAAATATGACGGAGGTACGGAGATAGCAGAATTTATAAGAAAGCAGAATTTATGATTGCCTGACTGTCTCTCAATTTTGTCAGAGGTGGCTCCCCTCCACTCTTTCTTTTGCTTTTGCACGTTTTATTAGTTTCAATTTTGCCCCTAGATATCTCTATGACACACATGTGTACGTGGGAGAGTATGGGAGAGATAGACTGATTGAGTGAAAGTGGGAATTTTATGTGGGAGAGAAAAAAATTGAAAATATTATATCGAAAAAAAGTCCACCAGTTTTTATTTATTGCAAATAATACGAAGGGTAGGTATTATTTGTGTAGGTTTATGGAAAACGTAAAGTAAATACTATAATATAACCCATACTTATTTTCTATTTTGTATTTTGAGTGAGGCAGAAAATAGAATAAAATTTGAACCTATTTTGTTTCACACTGCTTACCCTTTTTGTACTAAAACCATTTTGTATCTATTTATTTGTACAAAAAGGTTTTAGTAGCTATCTAGAAGAGATGTAGGTACATTAGGTACATAGTTTGGTTTATTTTCTTCAGAGGGAAAGAGAGAGAGAAAATTTGGGTTGCCGAAACAACACAACATATATTATGTATACAATTATACCTACATATTGCTCAAATTGATTTAATTTAAATAGGTATAAAAATAATGTACGTATATGTAAATGGTCATGGTAGGGCATTCCCCGCTAGGGTAAAAAAATGTAAATAATAAAAAAAAAGGCGAAGATGACTTTACGAAGAATTGAAGATAACTATATATTCCCCAATTTACTACTACAACTGAGCAATATTCCCTTAAGATTAAGAACAATAAGATCAAATCAACAAAACAAAAAATGTTCTGAAAGGAAAACAAAGTTTTAATGGTTTTTCTACTAACGAAGAGGAGGAGAAGAAGAAGAAGAAGAAGAAGAAGAAGAAGAAGAAGAAGAAGAAGGAGGAGGAGGAGGAGGAGGAGGAGAAGAAGAAGAAGAAGAAGACGAAGACGAAGAAGAAGAAGAAGAAGAAGAAGAAGAAGAAGAAGAAGGAGAAGAAGAGAGAGATGGAAAGGGAGAAGAGAGAAAAATAAATGTTTGTTCAGAAGAAAGGAATAAAAAAATTGTAGGTAGGTTATGCTCATTGTAGTCTGACGGAGTATTGTTTGGGTAGAATACTTTTTAGCCAAACTTAAACTAGAGAAGAAAAGTAATCCGAAAAGTTTTCCCTGATAAATAGGAAGTGGAATATGCAAGTTATCTACTTACATAAATATTTAGAGAGTTAGGATACGTTATTAAAGAGTAGGTAACTTTAGAAAATAAGTTTGACATGGGGTGGGTTGGGGTTCTGAATGGAAGAACATCCAAAGGATAGATGCTTAATCCCTGGTCTAGACATCCTAATGTATTTATTCATTTTTTATCCCTCACAGCACTTTTTCCCAACTGGTAATAAATTAAACTGTTGTTTGCAAATTAATTCATTTTCGAAGAAGTAATTGTTTCCCTTTTCTCTCTTACAAAATAAGTAACAGTTTAAAAGAAAATTGAGGTCACAAAATACCCTTCTAGTTAGATCTTCTCTTAAGCTCCTCTCCTCAAGAATAAAGAGATTAAAAAACAATAAAAACATAATAAAAAATCTCATTGTATAGTTTTATTATTCTTTCATTTAACATTGTGAGTGCAAGTAGGTTAGTTATGTTAATTAATTACCAAAGTTTACTTCTGGTGTCCGGTATGGTCTGTAGGTAGAAAATTCATGGAAAAATAACATACTCAAGTACATACAATACCTACCTACCTACCTACCTACCTGATGCTTATTATAATGGGAAGAAACAATTGTTACCTACCTATTTTGTTTTCTTGAGGGGAGAAAAAGATCCTCGGCTTCTAATGAACTTAAATTTTTTTTTATTAAATAGGTAGTTCTGTTGATGATTTTGAATGTTGGATATTCACTAGCAGAAGTTTCAGGGTACTAAAGCTGTCAGAACTTTTTTTTTGCAAGTAAATTTCATAACAGTCCGTTCTCGTAAGCTCTGTTCTCTCTAAAGAACCACAAAAGAAGATATTAAAACGAAGTAAAAAAAATTTAAATACAACGCAACACTGAAGAAGATTAAATACCCATCTCCTCAACGTTAGCTCTCTGAAAGCTTCATTTATAAACACGTGCGATTTTTCATTCTTTTCATCCCCGGACCAGGGCCGTTTTTAGGGACCCCCCCCCCCCTTGAGCTTCATTTTTGTCCTTTACCGTAGACAAGACTCCGAAAATTTGTACAACACAACACTATTTGGTAATTTGGACCCTCGACCTCCCTTCTCGACCGAAGGTACCATGTCAAACTCCATCAATTCGGAGAGCCCCAACAGAAAGAACTGTCAACTTAGAAACAGAATTCAATTTTAATCCAATGAAATTTGATGTATGACTGGATTTGCGTCCCGGACGTGAAGTATTAGTAATTCTATACTCACTGTTGCTGAAGACGTGGACAAGAGTCTGACACATCTGGTCGGTGGTTGTGGTACTGGGTTCAACATGATCATGGGTCATGGCGAATGTTATTTTCATAACGATTTGTGTTGCTATTGCTATTCTTCTTCTTCTTTGAGTGCCTATCCGTTACGAATGTTGGCGATCAGCATGGCTATGCGTATCTCGGTGGCAGTGCGGAACAGCTCAGCAGATGACATGTCAAACCAGCGTCTCATGTTGGTGAGCCAAGATATACAGATTATATTGAAACAGAACAGAAATAATAATCTCGGATAATGTATTTGATCAACGGATTCAGCGGATCACTCAACGTTAACCCTGATGTATCTCAATGTAACCTTGCCAGTGACTTTTCTCATCAATCTCACCATGTTATTGAACTCTGATACTTATCTCCTCATAATAGATGTAGTGAAATACATAAATATGAGAATTGGATGTTTCCAGAAACACTCCTTCACTTCGCAGCCCGAGTGTAAAGCTGTGTCCACACATACGCCGTCAATCGACGTCGACTGAAATCGTACACTGCCTCGACAACATAGATTCACCTCTTCACCTCGTCGATCGACGGCGTCGACCATGTGTTAGACACACATTAAGGACAATAAAACTGAACATATATTATGTTAGCTGCAACCGGTAATGTCACACATTACATCAGATTTTTGAAAAGTTCTGTCGTCGCACCGCGACGTTCATCCGCCCTTTGCAGATAGGCATTAACATGCGTTACGAAAATGAAATGATGTTGTAAATTTGTAATATTCATGTTGGCTACAGAAAGCTTACGCATCAGATACATATTTTTCGGACCCGATAGGTGGCGCCAGTTACCAGAAAAGTCCAGGGGACCAAGGTACAACGGGGGCCAAGGTACGACTAGACACCCTACTCTATTATCAAATTCATCAGGCAATGAATTTTATGAAGTGCAATGGGTTTCGGTTTTGAATTACAGACATGTTTTGTATAGTCGCCTGGAATGAGTTGTGTGTATGCAATGTGCTATAATCTCTCTCTCTCTCTCTCTCTCTCTCTCTCTCTCTCTCTCTCTCTCCTTAATTCAAATGAATTTTATGAAGTGCAATGGGTTTTGTATAGTCGCCTGGAATGAGTTGTGTGTATGCAATGTGCTATAATCTCTCTCTATCTTTTTGAGTTCTATTTCCAAATTTCCATTCATATTTGAACAAAGCTGCAGGTAGGTATTATTAGAATTTTTAAGTAGGTATTAGGTTTATTTTATGCTTTGAAAATTTCCAAATTGAAATGGTTTCATTACTTTCATTTTAATAAATTACTCATTCCTTTTTGTATCTTTTTGAGTTCTATTTCCAAATTTCCATTCATATTTGAACAAAGCTGCAGGTACATAGGTATTATTAGAATTTTTAGGTAGGTATTAGGTTTATTTTATGCTTTGAAAATTTCCAAATTGAAATGGTTTCATTACTTTCATTTTAATAAATTACTCATTCCTTTTCTGTCACAGGTAAGTGAATGATCGTGAATATTAATTTTGTGAATGTAGCACACAGATGGGGTAAGTTTGAGCTAACTTTTTGTCATTTATTTAATTCGTGTTTCTGGAAAAGAACTTATGTATCTGGAACTTTTAAGAGAGAAAACTTCATAGAACATCTTTCCAGAGGGTAACGTGCTCATGGTGCTCAATTAATTGCCCTTTGGATGGCCAGAAAAAAATTGTGAACCAAGATATTTTGCAGGTATTACAAATCGAAAGAAAATCAACCCTAATTAAATCAGCGTTCTACCATTAACGTAATCTTACAGGGCGGAATTTTACTTTTTTCACGGTAAATTATACTTACGCATGGATATTTTCATTTACGTTTAATATTATTCACTTGCGTAATCACAATTGTTATTTCTTCTCATTCTTATAGTTGAACAATTCTGCTTATTATTATTTACAATTTAGAATAATATTATTTCAGCCTTTCCACCCCTCTTTGTCATCTCGAAGACATCATCTGTTGCAAAGCTGTTTTTATTTTAAGAAACGAGAGAAAATGGGAAGTAAGAAAAATACAAAAATAGACTTTCATTTGTTAATTCAATTTTAATAGGCAGAGTCTAATTGGATATTTTCTCCGACTTCTTTCAAACTTTTTCCTTCAGTTTTATTTACTTTATTACTTTATTTACTTGAATCTTAATAAAATATGAAAAAAAAAAAACGAGGAAAGATCTACGCGTGCACATAAATTTGAAAACGTAGCTTGATATTTTTCCCCTTTCCAAGAAAAGCCGTTTTAGTACCTACTTTTAGTGCCGGCGTTTTTTATGTGTACCATGAAGTTTCTGTTTTGTTTTATTTCCTGTGCCAGATCGAGATATGGGACTCGAAAGTAGTCGAAAGTTGGGACTTATGGTAGTAGGGTCGACACACCATAAAGGGATATTTACCTTCTGTTGTTCGCTAAAGTTTTCTTTCAGGGGTCTGACTTAAGAGGCTGGGGAATTAAAAGGGTAGGAGATTATAAAGATTATGGTTATCATAAACTCAAAGGTTGTACTTTCAGAATAGGACTATAATATTATTAATCTCTGATATAAGTAATGTATGTCAGGATTGTCAGGCATATTTTTCGTCGGTATTCTATTTCAGAAATATCTGTTCCAGAGTTTTACATAGATACTGTATTTGTAACTAGACTATAACATACTAACATGATCTTTTAGTCCCTGTTTCTCTATATGAGACACTTCATAGACGAAAAGAAGATGAAATAGAGAAAAAAAGGTTCAAGACTTTTATTTCAAGAAGTTTGATAGAGGGAACTGTCACTGTCAAGGTCTTATCGTCCCAAAAGCGAAGAGAGAAGGAAGACAGGATAGGAGACAGCCAGCCGTTCCGAGAATCAATTCCAAGTTGAATAAAACAAAAAATTGTTTCTTTATATTGACATTTTTCTCTTTGTGCCCATTTACTTATTTTTCGCCGGAAAAAAAGGTTTCAAAATCACAAATGAGAACAAAGATTGAAATGGTCTCAGGGACAAACGGACAGTGCACCGTCTGTGCCAGATTTGAACCTTTGAGACTTGAGTGAGGCCGGAATAATTTCAACTTTTTCCTGAGAATTGAAAGTGTTTCAATCCGAACCCTCCCTCAAAAAGGTCAACACTCTACTTGAGACGGCACACGTCGACACACGCGTCGACCTTTGAATCTGGAGCTCTTTTTCGTTTCACAGAGCAACAGGACAAAGGTCTTTGCCTGACCTTTCGAGTTGCTAAGAGCAGAGAGCAATTTCGGGACACAAAACAACGGAAATCAAGCTTTTACTATTTGACCATTTCAGATTACCAAAGAGAGGAAAAATGTTAAAAGGATTTGTTGGAATTCCAGAATGTTGAGGAAAAAAAAAAGAAATTTGGAGTCACTTCAGAGTAAGGTTGGTACGAGTAAGATAAAAATTTCGTTTAAAAAAAGGGGAAATTTTTGGGATTGAAATAACATTTGACCATTTCAGATTACCAAAGAGAGGAAAAATGTTAAAAGGATTTGTTGGAATTCCAGAATGTTGAGGGAAAAAAAGGAAATTTGGAGTCACTTCAGAGTAAGGTTGGTACGAGTAAGATAAAAATTTCGTTTAAAAAAAGGGGAAATTTTTGGGATTGAAATAACTTACTTACAAGTATGGGGTAGAGAAATTTAGTTTCACGTCCCATCAAAAAAACACATTACTCGAATAAACTTGTAGGTACATTTTTGACGTTCAAAAGCCCAGGATTTGGGGGGGGAATTGCTAAGAGGATTTCTCGTTTGCCATCCAAATCCAAAGAAGGCAAAAAATGTCCGAAAATATGACGGAGGTACGGAGAAAGCAGAATTTAAAAGAAAGCAGAATTTATGATTGCCTGACTGTCTCTCAATTTTGTCAGAGGTGGCTCCCCTCCACTCTTTCTTTTGCTTTTGCACGTTTTATTAGTTTCAATTTTGCCCTTAGATATCTCTATGACACACATGTGTACGTGGGAGAGTATGGTAGAGATAGACTGATTGAGTGAAAGTGGGAATTTTATGTGGGAGAGAAAAAAAAATTGAAAATATTATATCGAAAAAAAGTCCACCAGTTTTTATTTATTGCAAATAATACGAAGGGTAGGTATTATTTGTGTAGGTTTATGGAAAACGTAAAGTAAATACTATAATATAACCCATACTTATTTTCTATTTTGTATTTTGAGTGAGGCAGAAAATAGAATGAAATTTGAACCTATTTTGTTTCACACTGCTTACCCTTTTTGTACTAAAACCATTTTGTATCTATTTATTTGTACAAAAAGGTTTTAGTAGCCATCTATGTAGAAGAGATGTAGGTACATAGTCTGGTTTATTTTCGTCAGAGAGAGAGAGAGAGAGAGACTGAGGGTTAGGTGTAGGGGCTGGCCAGCCCCAAAGGACGGGTTGAGCTTCTACGAATCTACGAGAGAGAGAGAAAATTTGAGTTGCCAAAACAACATATACATGTATAAAAATAATGTATGTAAATGGCCATGGTGGGGCATTTCCTGCTAAGGTAAAAAAGGGCCTTTTTATTTTTACGCCCTCTAAATCTAAACCATAAAGAAATTTACCCATGTTAAAATTTAAAATAAACCCATTTCGTTGTACAAATATTAATCTACCCTACCCATTGACCTACTACTTATAGTTAGAAATAGTGGGAGCACTCCCACCTTATTATGAATATTCATGTCCCACATGCATGTAATTTGTTTGATGAATTTATTAGACCTAAATCTAAACCATAAAAAAATTACCCACATTAAAATTCAAAATATACCCATTTCGTTCTATAAAATATTAATCTACCCATTAACCTACTACCTATAGTTAGAAATAGTGGGAGCACTCCCACCTTATTATGAATATTCATGTCCCACATGCATGTAATTTGTTTGATGAATTTATTAGACCATGTTTAGCACTGTTTACCATGCAACTCAACGGAGAAAATGGCATGCTATTGTACGATTCGGTTCAAAAATGCTATTGTCATAGGTACTTTTACTCAGAAGAATAGAAGGCATAAGGTTACAGAACCTATTTAGAGAATGGCACTTTCTCTATGGACCCCCATGTCCCTAGATATTTGAGCGTAAATTTACGCAGCCCTTTTGCCGCCAATTAAAAATGTAAAAGCACCAGGAGCTGACTAAATTTCCCGTGCGAACGTAATTACTTATATTTCATTGCTTAAAATTTTCAAAAAATTAAATTAAAATGAAAAAGTCATTAACTTTTTTATTTCATTTTTTTACTCATTTTTTTTTTACTGAAAGTACCTAGGATAAAAAAAAGAGCAGGAATGGCCTTTTTTTTTACTGTTGCTGAAAGTATGAAAAGTACAACCCTTGAGGATAGGTATTCCGAAAAACATGGTTAATAATAAAGTAAATAAAGAAATGGGAAACATTTTATTTTTCATTTCGGCAATTTTTTTGCCTTTCTTTTTCGAGTTTCTGCCCGATTTTCTTTTCCCTCTGTTATAATATTTGAATATTTTCCTCGGTAACTTTGGTAGTTGTAGATATTATCTAGGTATTTCTTGTACTGCATCCCTCTACATGGTTAATAATAAAGTAAATAAAGAAATGGGAACATTTTATTTTTCATTTCGGCAATTTTTGCCTTTATTTTTCGAGTTTCTGCCCGATTTTCTTTCCCCTCTGTTATAATATTTGAATATTTTCCTCGGTAACTTTGGTAGTTGTAGATATTATCTAGGTATTTCTTGTACTGCATCCCTCTACCTTTTTTAATATTTTGAGAATGTGAATATCTCGTATTTTCGAAAAACCCCTTTTTTCCTGTAAATTTTCTTCGAGCCAAGTTCCTGAACATTTTCATTATTCCGCATATTAACCAGAGTTACTTACCTATTTTTGCATTATTTTCTGAACCCGGAATCACAAGCATTACATCAGGATGCTTGGTTAACGTATGTCAGGTAAGTAGGTATACCTACCTACTTACATAGACTTACCTACATCATATTTACCTTGTTGTAATTTGGTTAATATTTCCAGAGTTGTTAAAATTTTATTTTTTTTTATTAACATTTATTAAAAAAATATTATTAAATCACAAGCTTACATCAGGATGCTTGGTTAACGTATGTCAGGTATGTAGGTATACCTACCTACTTACATAGACTTACATCATATTTACCTTCCTGTAATTTGGTTAAATATTTCCAGAGTTGTTAAAATTTTATTAAATTTTATATTTTCAATTATTTTGTACCTATCTGTTAAAAATAGTATTAAAAATCTTAACTTTTTGTTATACGTTATACTATATTATGTAGTAGTACCTACCTATTTGTTTGCTAAATTGTTTACTTACGTGACTTTCTGAATGCAAAAAAAAAAAAAAATACTGAAGCGTTGTGTAGGTAGTTATTCAATACATTTTGCATTTTTTTGCATTTTACGTGGTGTATTTTAATCTCGTTTTACCTGTTGAATTCGGAGAATATTCAAAAGCTCTTCTTTTGTACATTTTGCTAGAAGTTTAGACGTAGCTATAGAAAGAGGAGGAAAAAAAGTGGTTGGTATATTTTTTCTTCTTCTTCCTTCTTTTTTCGTTACTTCTGCTTCTCCTTGTCCCGTACTTAACACTTTTTCTCCTCTTCCTTCGTCCTCTTTCTTCTCCTTCTCCCATTCTTTCACACTCCTCCATCTTCTTCTTTCTGCTCAGACACCTTTTTATCATCCTCTGCCTTTTCCTCGTTTTCTCTTTCCTCCTTTTTCTTGTTCCCCTTATTTTTTCTTCTCCCATATTTTGCACTCCATCCCCTCCACAACTTCGTCCTCCTCCTTCTCTTTCTCTTCACCATCTCTTCCTACGCTTCATTTGTCTTCTTTCTCCTCCTTTTCCTCCTCCTTCTTCTCCTTTTCAGATGCATTACTCTCCTTCTTCCTCTTCTTCTCCTCCTCCTCCTCCTCCTCCTCCTCCTCCTCCTCCTCCATTGCCATCTCTTCTTTTGTCTTCTTCCGCCACATAAATGGCAATAAATTTCAATTTGCCACTGAAATTTCCCGACAGTAAACTTTGGTCGTGAAGCATAGGTTAGTAGCACGGAATAAGAGCATAGGCTATACAAATACACCCACGTGCAAAAAGAAAATACATATTAAAATCAAGTAAAAAATTTAAAAGCCAGCTTAGTTATGTAGCTTGGTTGGTAATGCGTCTGCCTTGTAAGCGCTAGGTCGCAGGTTCGAGTCCCGCCCGGGACGGATTTTACCCCGAACCCCCGAACGGAATAGGTTCGTTCTCATGACGGCTGGCTTTCACCTATCCTGTCCTCATTCTATCTTCGCTTGGGACGAGAAGACCTTAGGAGTTAAATTCCCCCCATCAAATATCTTTTTTAAAAATGTAATAATAAAAAAATTGACATCCAGAAAAGGCTCTCAGAGTAAGGAATGAAAGAGTCCCTAATTTTCGCTCTCGAGTATACATTGAAGTTCTCCTGATCTCTCTTCTACACACCATTTGTCTCATCCTTAAGGAGATGTGTGGGATTGTAGGGAGTAACGGAGTGTGTTTATGAGCCCATTGTGTTTACTTGGGGGAATCGTTATTGTTTTAAATATACGATACCACGATACCTACTATGGTGTTCTAAAAAGTGTTTATATTTATACCTACTTTAGTGTGCTGAAAACTGTTGGCGTTTATCGTTGGAGATTTTTTTTTCTTTTTCTTTATTTTTAAGAGTTTTCATAGAAGGAACTGAAGCTGCTTAGGTTTTATCCTGACCTATTCATTTATACAAATACCAGGCCCGTATTCAGGATTTCAGCGAGGATGGGGGCCCACGAATCCCAACAGGGGCTTATATCCTTATATTATTACATAAGCTCATAAGTAGGAGTTCGAATACCACGTTGTTTTGATGTTTTTGTCGACTCGATTATTATAGACAGCCAGACAGGACTATGGGGAACAGTTGAGGGAAAAAACGTAAAGATTACAAGGGGGAAGGCGCGAAAAGGAAGCCCGAGTTGGGAGCATTCCCTGAGTTTGCAAAAGTCAAAAATAACCCACACTTCCGGGGGAAAAAATCATCAAAAACCAAAGCAAGGATTCCTCTTTTCTCCTTACTCCTTGTGTTGGATTAAATTCACCAGCGCTTGTCATGATTAATTTTACCTAAGATCTTCAAAAGCATCAACATTATGAACAACAGAGGAACAACTCATTAAGACAACTTGAGGCCTGAGGACATCAGCAAGAAATGTTGAGATGTTTTACAGGAACAGAAGGTAAAACAAGGAGAATGTTTGGAAAGCTGAATACTGGCTGGAGGGTGACAGTGACGGAGGTTAACAGGAAATAGGTGGGAGGAATCGGGTACAGGGTATATAGGGCGTGAGGTTTGGATTCAAATAAAGAGAAAGGAGGTTTGGAATCAAACAGGAGAAAGGAGAACTTTGACTTTGATGTCAGAATTTTTGATGTTTTTAGGTTTTTACAGCTGACATAACATCTAGATATAAATCAAATAAATTAGATTTTGGTTGTATCAAAAGATTCAAAAGCAATGTAATTATGCCAGGTAACCGGGTATTTTCAGGCCGGGACCCCGGATAGACTTGGGTGAAAAACTATGTCCACACATAGTTGACGGCCGTTAATTGGTCATCTTGAAAATTTGTGCCCTAAATCTATTTCCGTGCTCTTAGGTATACATAGTACATACTCGGTACAATATTCCATGTGCTTGAACTTGAAACATCCCGGAATCAAACCTAACAACATCCCTACTAGATTTCATCCATTCTGACTTTATCCTTATCCACTGCCCTTTGACTCCATTTTCGAGTGCTTTTAAAACAATAGATGTCCACGGTGGGCGCGCTTATAGGTCTTTCCTTGCTCTCATTCCCGCAAGCCAAGGGAGAAGCAAGGTAGTATATCCGTATTAAAAGATTATAAGCCCCTCTCCGTATATACCTCTGTTCGTATTCTTGGCCCTCTCCCCTCGCTGAAGTCCTGAATACGGGCCTGATATTTATATCAATGAAATGGTCTGGATCGATATCAATCCTGTGCCTACATCTGGGAAAAGCTCCATTTGAGAGGCTTTTATATTTTTATTATTTTTTTTCATCATATTTGGTGACTCGGAAAATTGAAATCTCATTAAAAATTCGTTTTTCCTGGGCAATACAACACGAAGTGAGCAACAAGGGAGAGTGGGAGAAAGAGGGATAGAGGAGAAGAGAGAGTGGGAGAGAAAAGGTGGAAGAGAGGGATAAAGAAGAGAGAGGGGTGAGGAAAGGGAAAAAGAAGGTAGGAAGAAACAGAGAGAGAGAGGGGGAGAGAGAGGGAGAGGGAGAGGGAGAGAGAGAGGGGGGAGAGAGAGAAAGGTTAAAAAGAGAAAGAGGAAGAGAGAGAGAAACAGAGAGGGAGGAAAAGAAAAAAGGAAAGAGTGATGAAGAAAAAGGGGAGGAAAATGAAGGCTGTAGATAGATGTCCGTACTCTGTATCGGTAAGATCCATAGGTCTGTGTTCTGTGTACATAGGGACCAACAATAGATGTCTGTATATCGGTAAGATACACAGGTCTGTGTACAATTGTACATAGGGACAAAAGTCAATAGACAACTTTATGAGTTAATCTTTATCGGGTACTTGGTATTGTGTACCTTTCTCTCTCTCTCTCTCTTCTCTCCCCTCCCTCTCTTTCGTATTTCTCTTCGTCCTTTTGTCTCTCTTTCCCTTTCTTTTGTCTCTTTCTCTACATCTCCTTTCTTCTCTCCTGCCTCGATGATCTTTATGTAACTTTATTTATAAAGCTTAGCATGTGGAACTTGGGTTAGTATTGGTCCTCTTCCACTATTAACAATAATATAAATATAATCCACTAGCAAAATAACCTCTCCAATATTTATCTTCCTTACCTTCTACATTTTTATTTTTTCAACCCTAATTTCTAATGGAGGTTCCATTTTTTTTCTCCCTCTCGCCCTTTCTCTCTCTCCCTCTCTTTTTGAGTGACATCGATATCAAATGGATACTTATGATTGTATAAGTACACGTGGTACTGGTACTTGAGGTCAACAGGTATATTCCTTCCACTTTTCCTTCATTTCCCTCCCTCTTTCTCTCTCTCTCCTTCCCTCCGTCTCCCTCCCTCTCTTCCTCTCCCTTATATTCTGTATTTTGTATGTTTCTCTATGAGGCATGTACCCAATCAAATATTGAAGACCTTATTTAAAGGGTAAAGGGACTTTTCTCTCTATCTATTCTAATCGAATTTATTCTGCCTTTCTCTCCTCATTCTCTTCCATTTATTCTCTGCCTACTCATAGCCTTGCCACGTGGAACTTTCAGCAATTTATTTTTAGAAAATCATATATGCTAATAAATACTGCCGGAGGTGGAGGAAGAGATGGAGGAGGAGGAGGAGGAGGAGGAGGAGGAGGAAATAATTGAGGAGAGAAGACATGGGAGAAATAGATAATTGGAACAGGAACTGAGGAAGAGAGATAAGGAAGAAAGAGAACAGAATACAAACATACGAAACGTATGTTCTACATATCAAAGCAGAAAAAAAAGAGGAATAATGGAGAGTATATAAAAAAATAATAAATATTCTTAAAGTAGGAGGTGGGAAAGACATAAATTAATTAGGAAGGAGACGGGAACAGGTTCGTATAAGGAGGCAGTAAAGGGAGGGATGGAAGGAGGAAGAGAATTAAATGTTGCTCGTAAATTAATATAATATGGGAGGGAGAAGGACTAACAGAGTGGCTAAAATATAATAGGGAGTAAAGACTGAGGAAGGTAAGGCAGAAATTTATGGGGAAGAGAGGAGAGAAAGATATTGAGAGGGAAGGAAGAAATACGGAGAGGAGAGGGAAGGGGATCATATTAGAGTGAGGAGAAAAGTGAGGTTATATGTACTATGAAAGGGGAAAGAGAAGTTTGGAAAAAATTATAATATAGGTAAATTTAATAACTTAATTTTTCAAATTAAATTTATATTTGAATTCATAGGAGAAACATGTATTTCTAGATTTCCTTGACTTCTACCTACGTACGATTTCGAAAACAAGTTCGTCATTAAAAGGAAAAATCTTTCTCCTTTAATCCTTCTCTCTCTCCTTCCCTCCTTCTCCCATGCTCATCCAGGCCTTTCTGTCAAAATCTGACAGAACTTCTGAACTTGACATTTTAGGGAAAGTTTAAGAGAGGAATAGTAGGGAATAGTTAGGAAGGAAGGAATAGGAGGGAATAGCAAGGAATAGGTAGCAAGGAATAGCAAGGAATGGGTAGCAAGGAATAGGAAGGAATGGGTAGCAAGGAATAGGAAGGAATGGGTAGTAGGAGATTATACTTGATGATGTTCTTGTTTCCAGGAAATGAACTTGAATGCACTTGAACATCGGAAAATTAGTGCAGGAAACGAGACAATTTTGTTCAAAATCTGGCTCTGATTCAAAAGGTTGTTTGGCCTAGTTAGCTTAGTTGGTAGCGCGTCTGCCTTGTAAGCGATTTTATCTTGAACGGAAAATGTTGGCTCTCGGAAAGGCTTTTAAAAAGTTTAATTTGGTACGATTTTTTGAATTACAGAACCTATTTAAAGAATGGCAGAATCCCGTGCAAACTTTTGTATGCACAATTGAGTTATTGATTAGAAATGTCCCGTGAAGGCCTGAAGAGGAAAAGTTTTGAAAGGGCTCACAGCTTCACCCCAAATGAATGTAATTAATTATTAAGACTTTAAGAAGTAAAAAGACATTGTTTCTACTGGATTTTGTGCATAAATGAATTAATGAAAAATCTCTTTATCACAGTCTCTTTCTATATAAGTTTTATTATAGGTACTTTTACTCAGAAGAATAGAAGGCATAAGGTTACAGAACCTATTTAGAGAATGGCACTTTCTCTATGGACCCCAAAGTCCCTAGATATTTCAGCGTAAATTTACGCAGCCCTTTTGCCGCCAATTAAAAATGTAAAAGCAGCAGGAGCTGACTAAATTTCCCGTGCGAACGTAATTACTTATATTTCATTGCTTAAAATTTTCAAAAAATTAAATTAAAATGAAAAAGTCATTAACTTTTTTATTTCATTTTTTTACTCATTTTTTTTTTACTGAAAGTACCTAGGATAAAAAAAAGAGCAGGAATGGCCTTTTTTTTTACTGTTGCTGAAAGTATGAAAAGTACAACCCTTGAGGATAGGTATTCCGAAAAACATGGTTAATAATAAAGTAAATAAAGAAATGGGAAACATTTTATTTTTCATTTCGGCAATTTTTTTGCCTTTCTTTTTCGAGTTTCTGCCCGATTTTCTTTTCCCTCTGTTATAATATTTGAATATTTTCCTCGGTAACTTTGGTAGTTGTAGATATTATCTAGGTATTTCTTGTACTGCATCCCTCTACCTTTTTTAATATTTTGAGAATGTGAATATTTCGTATTTTCGAAAAACCCCTTTTTCCTGTAAATTTTCTTCGAGCCAAGTTCCTGAACATTTTCATTATTCCGCATATTAACCAGAGTTACTTACCTATTTTTGCATTATTTTCTGAACCCGGAATCACAAGCTTACATCAGGATGCTTGGTTAACGTATGTCAGGTATGTAGGTATACCTACCTACTTACATAGACTTACATCATATTTACCTTCCTGTTTTTTT
>NW_007378974.1:15884-18681 GCF_000475195.1 Diaphorina citri
CTTTTTTCCTGTAAATTTTCTTCGAGCCAAGTTCCTGAACATTTTCATTATTCCGCATATTAACCAGAGTTACTTACCTATTTTTGCATTATTTTCTGAACCCGGAATCACAAGCTTACATCAGGATGCTTGGTTAACGTATGTCAGGTATGTAGGTATACCTACCTACTTACATAGACTTACATCATATTTACCTTCCTGTAATTTGGTTAAATATTTCCAGAGTTGTTAAAATTTTATTAAATTTTATATTTTCAATTATTTTGTACCTATCTGTTAAAAATAGTATTAAAAATCTTAACTTTTTGTTATACGTTATACTATATTATGTAGTAGTACCTACCTATTTGTTTGCTAAATTGTTTACTTACGTGACTTTCTGAATGCAAAAAAAAAAAAAAATACTGAAGCGTTGTGTAGGTAGTTATTCAATACATTTTGCATTTTTTTGCATTTTACGTGGTGTATTTTAATCTCGTTTTACCTGTTGAATTCGGAGAATATTCAAAAGCTCTTCTTTTGTATCCATTTTGGTAGAAGTTTAGACGTAGGTAGAAAGAGGAGGAAAAAAAGTGGTTGGTATATTTTTTCTTCTTCTTCCTTCTTTTTTCGTTACTTCTGCTTCTTCTTGTCCCGTACTTAACACTTTTTCTGCTATTCTTTTGTCCTCTTTCTTCTCCTTTTCCCATTCTTTCACACTCCTCCATCTTCTTCTTTCTGCTCAGCCACCTTTTTATCATCCTCTGCCTTTTCCTCGTTTTCTCTTTCCTCCTTTTTCTTGTTCCCCTATTTTTTCTTCTCCCATATTTTGCACTCCATCCCCTCCACCACTTCGTCCTTCTTCTCTTTCTGTTCACCATCTCTTCCTACGCTTCTTTTGTCTACTTCTGCCACATAAATGGCAATAAATTTCAATTTGCGACCGAAATTTCCCGACAGTAATCTTTGGTCGTGACTCGTGAAGCATAGGTTAGTAGCACGGAATGAGAGCGTAGGATATACAGAGATACACCGACGTGCAAAAAATTTGGGATGACTTTGGAGGGTTTGGAATGTTATTTCCTTATCAACAATATTTCCATAGAGATGCCTCGAAAAAAGAGCCAACTAGAAAACCAGAGACATTATCTTGAAGATTGAAGACAACATGAGCTTTTTAACTGGTAACCTAAAATCTTTATCGAAGTTAAGCAACGTTGCGCGTGGTTTTTATCCGTATGGGTGACCTTATTGGCAATAGCGTAGGTATACTGCTACCTAAAAGGCTGCCAGAATAAAGGAATCGAAATGCAAGTTGTCCCAAATTTTTCGCTCTCGAGTATACATCGAAGTTCTCCTGATCTCTCTTCTACACACCATTTGTCTCATCCCTAAGGAGATGTGTGGGATTGTAGGGAGTAACGGAGTGTGTTTATGAGCCCATTGTGTTTTTATACTTGGGGGAATCGTTATTGTTTTAAATATACGATACCACGATACCTACTATGGTGTTCTAAAAAGTGTTTATACCTACTTTAGTGTGCTGAAAACTGTTGGCGTTTATCGTTGGAGATTTTTTTTTCTTTTTTTAAGAGTTTTCATAGAAGGAACTGAAGCTGCTTAGGTTTTGTCCTGACCAATTCATTTATACAAATACCAGGCCCGTATTCAGGATTTCAGCGAGGATGGGGGCCCACGAATCCCAACAGGGGCTTATATCCTTATATACTTGTCATGATTAATTTTACCTAAGATCTTCAAAAGCATCAATATTATGAACAACAGAGGAACAACTTATTAAGACAACTTGAGGCCTGAGGACATCAGCAAGAAATGTTGAGATGTTTTACAGGAATAGAAGTATAGAAGGTAAACAAGGAGAATGTTTGGAAAGCTGATTAGTGGCTGGAGGGTGACAGTGACGGAGGTTAACAGGAAATAGGTGGGAGGAATCGGGTAGGGTATAGGTACATACAGGACGTGAGGTTTGGATTCAAATAAAGAGAAAGGAGGTTTGGAATCAAACAGGAGAAAGGAGAACTTTAATGTCAGAATTTTTGATTTTTTTTTAGGTTTTTACAGCTGACATGACATCTGGATATAAATCAAATAAATTAGATTTTGGTTGTATCAAAAGATTCAAAAGCAATGTAATTATGCCAGGTAACCGTTTAGGTTTTTACAGCTGACATGACATCTGGATATATAAATCAAATAAATTAGATTTTGGTTGTATCAAAAGATTCAAAAGCAATGTAATTATGCTAGGTAACCGGGTATTTTCAGGCCAAGACCCCGGATAAACTTAGGTGAAAAACTATGTCCACACATAGTTGACGGCCGTTAATTGGTCATCTTGAAAATTTGTGCCCTAAATCTATTTCCGTTAGGTATACATCTATACATAGTACATACTCGATACAATATTCCATGTGCTTGAACTTGAAACATCCCGGAATCAAACCTAACAACGTCCCTACTAGATTTCATCCATTCTGACTTTATCCTTATCCACTGCCCTTTGACTCCATTTTCGAGTGCTTTTAAAACAATAGATGTCCGTACTCTGTATCGGTAAGATCCATAGGTCTGTGTTCTGTGTACATAGGGACCGACAATAGATGTCTGTATATCGCTATGATACACAGGTCTGTGTACATAGGGACAAAAGTTAATAGACAACTTTATCAGTTAATCTCTAATGGGTACTTGGTATTGTGTACCTTTCTCTCTCTCTCTCTCTTCTCTCCCCTCCCTCTCTTTCGTATTTCTCTTCGTCCTTTTGTCTCTCTTTCCCTTTCTTTTGTCTCTTTCTCTT
>NW_007378974.1:19146-66411 GCF_000475195.1 Diaphorina citri
CTTAAAAAAAAAACAATTTTCCCTTTCACCTTTAAAAAAAAAAAAAAAAAAAAAAAAAAAAAAAAAAAAAAAAAATGTGCAAAACGAATCTCGAATCTGGGTAACAAGGTGTAATCTTTCGTTTGCATAATACAATGTAGGTACATACTTCCCTGGGAGCTATTGTTGTAAGGGGAGGAGGATAATAGAAGAGAGGTAAAAGGGGAAGGAGGAGGTAAGAGAGGAAAGAAGAAGGTATCTACTTCAAATAAGTTCAAGGTATCTACTCCAAACAAGTTCAAGTTCAAGGGATCTACTTTAAATAAGATCAAGTTCCAGGTATCTACTTCAAATAAATTCATGTTCAAGGTATCTACTTCAAATAAGTTCAAGTTCAAGGGATCTACTTCAAACAAGTTCAAGGTATCTACTTTAATAAGTTCAAGGGATCTTCTTCGAACAAGTTCAAGTTCACAATTTCTCGCTATTAAAATCAATGGAAATAGGAATGTAGTAGATATTACGTGTATGCCTCGTGCTGTACATTTCGAGGCGAGCGCCTTGACCACTACACCACCGAGGCAGGTAAGTTCAAGGTATCTACTTAAAACAAGTTCAAGGTATCTACTTCAAATAAGTTCAAGTTCAAGGTATCTTCTTCGAATAAGTTCAAGTTCAAGAGGTAGGTATCTACTTAAATAAGTAAGTTCAAGTTCACAATTTCTCGCTATTAAAATCAATGGAAATAGGAATGTAGTAGATATTACGTGTATGCCTCGTGCTGTACATTTCACAACGTGCAAGAATACTGTGTTTAGTCACCTAGTTATTGTGCTAGCAAGTGCTTCAATGTCTGTCATGCATGATATTGTTAATGCACTTTGCGTGCTCGTAAAATTTAACACCTTAGTATGAATTCTGTCTGGAAACTTCTTCTTACATTTTAGTCAAATGTTCTAGGAATCTAAAGTATTCTACATAGTAGACTAAAATATTAAGTGCGGGGTAATGTTTAATGTCTGTCATGCATGATATTGTTAATGCACTTTACGTGCTCGTAAAATTTAACACTAGTATGAATGCTGTCTGGAAACTTCTTCTTACATTTTAGTCAAATGTTCTAGGAATCTAGAGTATTCTACATAGTAGACTAAAATATTAAGTGCGGGGAGGCTGTATATATTTAGGACTCTCCTTCCCTCCTTCTCCCATGCTCATCCAGGCCTTTCTGTCAAAATCTGACAGAACTTCTGAACTTGACATTTTAGGGAAAGTTTTCTCATCATCCTCCAACTCCTAACAAACATTTTAGAGGTGTATTTTCGTTTTAATTAAACAGAATGAACATAATAATGTTTGACGAAACATATTATGTACATACTCGCACTTCGTGCTCGGGAGGGGGGCTTCGCCCCCCTCCACCCCCCGGGGGCTTCGCGTGTTCGCTACGCGGGGTTGCGTATACGGTCGCGCTGCGCGCTCCCGGGGCTTCGCGGGGTTGTGCATGTGATCGCGCTTCGCGCTCCCTTGTTTACGGTCGCGCTGCGCGCTCCCGGGGCTTCGCGGCGTTGTGCGTGGGGTCGCGCTTCGCGCTCCCTTGTTTACGGTCGCGCTGCGCGCTCCCGGGGCTTCGCAGATGTGCATGAGGCATGGGGTCGCGCTTCGCGCTCCCTTGGCTTCGCCCCTGAAAACTAATATCGTCCCTGATTCTTGTTTCGAAGAAATGAAAACTGAAAACTAAAAGCGAGAGGAAAATATTAAACGTAGGAAAAGTTTTGCTGGCCTCAAACTCTGTTCCCTGTGTATTTCTTATGGGGGGACTAAAAAACGTCAATATCTCGGGAACGGTTTGGAATTTCGGGATTTTCCGATTTTTCCCAGTACCTACAAAAAATAAGGAATCCAATGGTGAAAACCGCATCTTCCTAGCTCATCTAGAAGTGGGTTAGAATTAGTATGAGTGAGTGAGTGAGTGAGTGAGTCAGTCAGTCAGTCAGTCAGTCAGTTACACAAGGGGCTGTATATATTTAGGATTACCTAATGTCAAGTGACAAGGAAAAAAAGAGAAAAAATAAAGTGAAAAGTGAAGAAAAACAGGAGGAAGCAGAAAGTGAAACAAAAGTTCGTTTTTGGTTGAATAGGAAAGTAATGAGAGGAAAACGCAAGGAGAGAATATTCTGGGACAAATGATGACTCGAGAAAATGTGCTGACGGGGGCAATTATTGTGCCGACGAATGCAATCAGGCGTCCCGTGAAATGCTGTGGGGTGTTCATCTTTCATCAGCACTGATGAGAAGTTGGCCTTCAGCAATGTCATCATCGGATGCTGATTTCAATCCTATTATAGCGTAGGAGAATTCCTGAAGCAATGGGTGTTAAACAAATAAAGAGAAGGAGGAAGAGGAGGAGAAAGAGAATCATGAGGAGGTGAAGGAGAAGGAGGAGAATAAGAAGGAAGAGGAAAAGGAGGAGGAGAAGAAGAAGAGGAGAAGGAGGAGGCGAAGAAGGAGGAGGAAGAGGATAATATTAAAGGCGTTCGTAGGAGGATTCCTGAAGTAGTGGATGTTGAACAACTAACTTGATTGCTTGTCGCAAATTTCATTTTCGATCAATAATACGGAGTAAGATAATTTTACCGCACTATCCTCAATACTGTGGTTGGTAAAAGCGGAAGAACCTAACCATCCAGACTGATTCCATAGATCTAAATACCATTTATTTAGTAAATGGTTCCATTACCTCAAGTGCCTACCTATAATATGGGCCCAAAATCACAAGCACAATTCTACGTCTCTGCAAAAATAATGCCTCCATCAGCAAAAATTCTACACATTTGAAAAAAGCGAGGAGGTGGAAAAATGGAATGCCTTTTACGACAAGCATTTATTTCGACTCGAGAGTGGGGCGTTGAAAATAAAAACAATGTGACAGCTGCAAATGGTACGCTGGGTTTTATCAGGGAAACGGCTTGTCACGAAATTGAGCAGTTATCACCATAATACTGCCATCAGTGTCTAAATCTCTTCCTAATGCTCTAATTGACGTTTTGTGAATTTTGTGACGGGAAATGTGTCTAAAATCTGTTGTAGTCCCGATAATACGCTGTGTATGTTTTGAAGGATTTGAGAAAATGTTTACTTTTTCCAGGGGTATGTCAGTGGGGGAGCTTGGTTGATATTATTTTCTACCTCTTCTTTATTTAGCTTTTCCCACTTTCGTGTGGTTGGGTTTTTTAGTCAACAATTTTCAGTTGCCCACTTGCCTCGGTTATGAATATCATCTTTTGATGCCTAATCCCTTTTTACTCCGATGTTTATTTACGTAATAATTATTCTCCAATTCTTCTTATCTAACTTGGGTACATATTTTCTCGGCTGGTTCTGTAGTCATTCTAGCATCTATTCCATCAATATTGTTTCTAAGTTCATGTTTCTTTATAATGTCTGCGCTTCTTTTCTTTCACTGTTGTTATTTTGCTATCAATATATCTAATGATGTGCAACTTTTTGATCACTTCTGTAACTTCTGCCAATGTACAGAGATAGGTATGTACGAGTTGTTCGTATTGCTCTTCTCTTGTCAATGTTTGTACGGTACATGACTTTGATTGTCAGTGTTTTTTCTGTTATTTTCTATTTCTTATACCTACTATCGTTTCCTTTTCGTTATTTTTTTAACTTCTCAAACTCTTTCTCTTTTCTCGAAATTTTTCTCCGTGTTCGTTTCTCTCTCTCTCTCTCTCCCTCCCTCCCTCCCTCCCTCTCTCCCTTGACATACTTCATTTTTAGTTTCATATTTTTCTCCTGTTTATTTTGCGAATTCTTCGTATTTCGCTATTCGAATAAACTTTCTTCCATTTTGTTTATTTTGTAATTTTTCCTCCCCAGGGGTACCTACATACCTATTACACTGAAATATCGAGGGTTTTGGGAAATCTGAATTTGAACTTTTTTTAAGTGGGGAGCAGAAAATTCAGAGAAGGAATTTTGAAGAATTAAAATATAGAAGGTATTTCGTTATCCTATATGTACATAGGTATCTGTAGGTAGGTATTACAGCAAGAAAAATAATGATATTGTGTACTTGAATTTAGAAGATCGCGTAACAATGACCTAAAATAGATGAGGTTCGGCATAACCTTATCTATTTAGCACAAAATCCGCCGCGGGCGGAAATCGAACCCGGTGACCCAGCACTTGCAAAGCAGACGAGCTACCCCTCCAAGCTAACTAGGCTGGCTTTGGTGGGAGAAAAATGTGTAAAGGGTAGACCTGTATACCCATAACCTTATCTATTTAGCACAAAATCCGCCGCGGGCGGAAATCGAACCCGGTGACCTAGCACTTGCAAAGCAGACGAGCTACCCCTCCAAGCTAACTAGGCTGGCTTTGGTGGGAGAAAAATGTGTAAAGGGTGGACCTGTATACTGAAAACTCCCTCTACGTGTAATACACAAAGATGGAAAAAGTGAAAAATGAGACAGGCAGAGCCCTGAACAGAAGAAGGAAATGTTTTCACAAGATTAAAAGGGAAATTAAAAGAGCAACACAATAATGTAGGTAGATATGTTTTATGTTATATTTCTCCCTCAGACATATTCCCGGAAAGACGTCATGAGGAGGGAGAAAGAGAGGGGGAGAAGAGGTTCATATGGGAGGGAATAATGGGATGGACGAGGTAAGGAAGAAGGCATAATGTGGGGACATACATATATCAACAAGCTGAGCCCGTCCCTCCGGGAATTTTTTAGCCCGTAGTTTATTCGATCGTGATTAGAGAGAACCAGTACCTATGTACCTACCTAATTTGTTTAATATTCAGTTTACTATTATTATTCTTGATTTGATTTTTTGATTTTACTTTTATGTAATGGGTTGATTCGGTTGTTTGTCACTGTGGGAGATGAAACTTAAGGTGACATGTCAAAGGCAAATACATATCTCAGTAGATACCATATACTCTGAGTGCTTAATGTGTAGGTAAGTGTAAAGATGTGTCTGAACATAGTTGACCGGCCGTTGATCGATGTCGACTGAACCTTCCACACTACCTCGACAACATAGATTCGCCTCGTCGATCGACGGCCGGTCGACTGTTTGGACACACCTTTACACATACCTATACCTACATATTAAGCACTCAGAGTATCTGGTACCTACTGAGATGTCTGTACCTTTATAAAAACTGCAGGAGTACCTTCCTACATACACCTATTTCTTAGCATACAATATTCATAGAGCTTTTACTTTGTACATGTACATATGTAGGTAAGTAGGTATGTACAATTGAACATGTACTTGAGGAGCTTTTTACCCTTGGGAAATACGTCAAATGGTGTTACTTTCTGCTTTGATTAATATCACTATGATTTATTTATTTTAGAAATCACTCAAATAGTTTTCCTTGTAGTTTTGTTACTAAACAGAACTTGTTTGATTTAAAATTGAACTTTTTGTGAACAGGTTTGACAGAGGGAACTGTAACAACGGAGGCCTGACAAACGTGTTATCGTCCCAAAATGGAGGACTGGTTAAGAGAAAGCCAGCCGAGAACGAACTTTATCTGGAGGATAAAGTTCGTCACAGGTGGTAATCGAATCAGCGACCTATCGCTTACAAGCCAGGTGACCAAATATACTTACTTCTCTCCGGAATAAACGCTACGGGTGATAAGTTTGACCAGGAATACATTGAGTTTATCGAATCGATTCTTCAAGATCTTGGAGTAGAGGACCATTTGAAACATGATGATGACTTTGATTGTCAGTGTTTTTTCTGTTATTTTTATTCTATTTCTTATACTATCGTTTCCTTTTCGTTATTTTTTTAACTTCTCAAACTCTTTCTCTTTTCTCGAAAATAAATCTTTCTCCATGTTCGTTTCTCTCTCTCTTTCTCTCTCTCCCCCCCTCCCTCTCTCCCTTGACATACTTCATTTTTAGTTTCATATTTTTCTCCTGTTTATTTTGCGAATTCTTCGTATTTCGCTATTCGAATAAACTTTCTTCCATTTTGTTTATTTTGTACTTTTTCCTCCCCAGGGGTACCTACATACCTATTACACTGAAATCTCGAGGGTTTTGGGAAATCTGAATTTGAACTTTTTTTAAGTGGGGAGCAGAAAATTCAGAGAAGGAATTTTGAAGAATTAAAATATAGATTTTTCCTCCCCAGGGGTACCTACATACCTATTACACTGAAATATCGAGGGTTTTGGGAAATCTGAATTTGAACTTTTTTTAAGTGGGGAGCAGAAAATTCAGAGAAGGAATTTTGAAGAATTAAAATATAGAAGGTATTTCGTTATCCTATATGTACATAGGTTGGTATCGGTAGGTATTACAGCAAGAAAAATAATGATATTGTGTACTTGAATTTAGAAGATCGCGTAACAATGACCTAAAATAGATGAGGTTCGGCATAACCTTGTACATTTATCTTAATTCCTATGTATGTGTGATATGATATTAGATAATAATCATTATTTTGGTGGATATGGTTAACTATTATCCTTTTGTCTTTAGGGATACCTACGTATGTAATTTGATGGATAACAAAATATCTAACTACTAACTACTCATACTACAAGTAAAATCACTTTTCCATCTAAAAACTTCAAGCAAGACCAAAGCAAGAAGCAAGATCAAATGACTTGAAGGGATTTTCGTAGAATCTCCCCAACGTGTCCTACATTCCCTAACAAGATTAGAAGATTAGTTGAAAGAATATTCCAGTTTGTTTCACATAAATCTATTCTAGTTTCTTTTCGCAAAGTTTTGTCATAAATATTTTCATAGTATGCTCAATTATGCTAGTTTTTTCCTTATCATCGCGGGTTCTTTATCTCCATCATATTTACATTTTTATTATGGAAAAAATTATAGTTTCCTCAGTTTTCCTCAGTTACAGGATAAGCGTGTTGAAGTTTGGACACAATTCTACGAAAAACAGTACTTGAAAATCGAGCAAACAATGTACTGAACCATAAAGAATTAGGTATTTACTGAACCCTGTACATAACGAGCAAGTATTTTTACCTTGTTTTTGTAGTAGGTAAGTGCTTGTCGTATAATATTCTTTTCTATGAAAACTGTAACTACATTCTGAAAGGTACTCGGATTTTACAATGAAGATAAATTATGTATCTGGGTATTGTTATACTTTCTATTTTTTGTTTAGAAATTCAAGTTTGCAAAGATAAACATCTCATATTTATGATTTTATGAGCAATTCAGATTTTATTCAAACACAATTTAAATCGAGGAAGAAGAAACTATCTATGATTTATGGCGTGCATTTCAAGAATATTGATGGAATTGCCAGCGGACAAGATTTAAAGATGTGTCCACAACTCCACACATATAGTTAACAGCCGTCGAGCAATGGAGATCTAAATCGACCGATGGTCGATCAATGGCCGTCGACTATGTGTGGACAGACTTTAAGAAGTTAAGAGGTTTGACAAGGAAGAGGCCCATGCCTTGATGTCCTCTAAAGAGTTTCAGCGACATAACAGCCGTCGAGCAATGGAGATCTAAATCGACCGATGGTCGATCAATGGCCATCGACTATGTGTGGACAGACTTTAAGAAGTTAAGAGGTTTGACAAGGAAGAGGCCCATGCCTTGATGTCCTCTAAAGAGTTTCAGCGATTTCTTATCTTACTTCTCTTCAAAATGATGATCTTGAATCCAAAGTTGATGCCCTGGGTAGATCCATAGATAATGATGACGGGCAGCTGAGCCATGGTGGCAATTTTCAGCTCGCTATTCTCGAAGTGAAATATTTGCTGCAACTTTTCGTCGACCAGTTCAATATGTTGGATGAGATATTGAAACACAAAACGACGAGTGTAGTTACGGATGTAGATGGAGTAAACGACCATGATGACGAGTTGGACCTGGAAACGAGAAAACAATTCAGAGGCTAAGGCCAGTCACTCACTATTAGCTAGACATGACAGGTACCTACACCTGATCAGGTCCGCCTGTCAGGTTTGTGTTATACTCGTATGTACCTACCTATGGTAGACAACTTGTTCGCATTTTCCATATACCCAAGTTCAAGTAGGTACCCTATTATCTATGTAAATTTCATATGTTACCATAATGTATAGTGTAACTTATGAAAGTGCGCTCCCATTCTATTGTTTGTCTTCAAGAAACTTTTACCTTTGTACACAATACCCGGGTAGACTTTTCAAGTTTCATAATGACTTGGGCTTCCATCACTTCCATGGAGTAAGGTACCATGAAAAGTGGTAGTTTTTGTATTTTGTCTTTTTACCTTGACCTATTCATCATGGATTGTTGTAGGGATCAATTATGGAGATAGCTTAGTACACAATACCCGGGTAGACTTTTCAAGTTTCATAATGACTTGGGCTTCCATCACTTCCATGGAGTAAGGTATTATGAAAAGTGGTAGTTTTTGTATTTTGTCTTTTTACCTTGACCTATTCATCATGGATTGTTGTAGGGATCAATTATGGAGATAGCTTATTAGAGATACCTTTAGTATAGAGAGAGAAATATTTATTTCATAACAAATAAATAGACATTGTAATTGGGAAGTCACACAAAATCATACTTGTCACTTTAGTGACAGGGGTCTTTGATTTTACCCTCCATTCAACCCCCTTCTTCACGTTAATCTCATCTAGTCTGAGTGGAATCGGGAAAAGTCAGCAACACGCGATTTCCTAGGTATTAGGAACCGGTGCATTCCGGCGCTACGCTGCGCTGGCTAATGCCGTCTAAAGCTGTGTTCACAACCTACTTGTCACTTTAGTGACAGGGGTCTTTGATTTTACCCTCCATTCAACCCCTTCTTCACGTTAATCTCATCTAGTCTGAGTGGAATCGGGAAAAGCCAGCAACACGCGATTTCCTAGGTATTAGGAACCGGTGCATTCCGGCGCTACGCTGCGCTGGCTAATGCCGTCTAAAGCTGTGTTCACACATGGTTGACGCCGCGATTGTCGATCTGAAACCGTACACTGCCTTGACAATATAGATTCACCTCGTCCATCGACGATCGATCGACGGCATCGACTATGTGTAGATGTAGACACAACCTAATCTCACCTGTAAATAATTCATAAGCGAAGAGATGGACATCTTAGTGATCGGCTTGCTACCTGGTTTAGCCGGTTTGATCCTCAAGAACAACGTGTAGAGGATGTACATGGGAATGAAAGTTACCAGGAATATGGTGTAGAGACAAAGCAGGATATTGGTCTTCTTGTAGTAACCAGGGAGGCCGAACAAAATGTTCACGTAGGAGAGAGGCTTCAGCTGGTCTGACAGTTTGGTCATGATGAGGCTCTGGATCTTGAGGTTGATGTGATATGAGAGGTTTGCCTGGGGAAAATAGTAGAAAATTAGAAATGGTTCTAGTTAAAATGGTCGAAAATCTACTGTTAAAATTTTTAATATAATCCCTAATTTTTAAGAAAATATTGTAATTCGTAATCATAATTATGTACCTACTTATATTACTATCGGCGATGAACAATTTATAGTTTAGAAAATAAAAGGCATCCGATAAAGGCACTACCTATAGCTTTTCCCAAAAGAGATTTGCCTTTACAAATTTACCACTGGGTCACTGTGGGCTATAGGAAAGGCTGAACCATTAATAGTTGTATTCCCTCCCGTAAACTGTAAATAAAAAACAAAGAGTCAATACATATGTATTTACAATAATTTAAATTTGAAATTATAATCAAACACTGACTGGGGAGTATATCACAGAATTTGTATGAATGCCCGTTATCTCTTTTGTATATGCAATGTGCAATAATGAAATTTCCATATTTTCCCAAAATACCTAGCTGTGGTGTAGTGTGGACTGTGAACGTTATTTTACAATATTTGGTTATTTACATAGGTACCTACTTGATGACCTGAAAAAAATTAATTAGATTAATTATCGCAACATTAATTTGAAATTAAATTTAAATAAAATTACCTAGTCTTGAATTTCCATTATGAATAATGATTGTTCTAAATTTCTCATTAGGTGCAACTTGGGTATTATGCAATTCATTTGAATAAATATTTCAATGACTTTTTTTCTCCTCTTAG
The DNA here is from genome assembly GCF_000475195.1 of Diaphorina citri. Taxonomy (NCBI): domain Eukaryota; kingdom Metazoa; phylum Arthropoda; class Insecta; order Hemiptera; family Psyllidae; genus Diaphorina; species Diaphorina citri. Next base: position 29,214 of record NW_007378974.1, read on the forward strand.
GTACCTAGTCTATTGTAAAATTTTATTTTTTTTTTTTAGAAGAGAATGATAATGATTCTAAAGTTGACCTTTATTTTATTTTCATTTCCCCATTTTTAAGTAAAGTTGACCTTTTTTTATTTTTATTATTATTATTTTTCCAAGTCCCATGATTTAGATTTTAGACACAAGATAGTATAGAAACTATAAAGAAAATATCTGAAACTGTAGATTGTTGGACTACAAAACTGTCGCCTATTTATCACTCTGGACTGGGCTCCGAGCCAAACTTTTGAGATCATTACACATTATCGAACCCTGTAGGTATTTTATGCAGCCGGCTAAGAGCTAAGTGGTCTTATTTTTCCCTCTCTTATCTTGGTGTGAATTTGAATTTCTCCCTTCCCATCTCTCCGAACCTTCCCCTGTTCAGGGTTCCCCTTCCCTCAGTTTCTCCCCATCTTTCCCAACCTTCCCTATTTAGGGTTCCCCTTCCAATACTTTCTTTCCTAGCACAACTAGGCTTTACCTGTGCAATAAATTTCACAACATACCAGGTAGAAGAGAGAGAGAGAGAGAGAGAGAGAAGAGGGTGTAGTAACTGTTACTGATGTAGGTAGATAATTTATGAACCAAACTGGAAAAAGAGGGGGGACGGGACACTTTGGAAACACTTTTTTTTACCGTTTCTCATTTTGCCTCCCCCTCCCCTTTTCTCTCACGTTCATGGCATACGTGATATAGGTGAGTTTTGAAACCAAAACTTCCAGGTTAGTAAGAGGATAGAAAAATGGACTGAATTATTTGTGTTGTGTTTGGAATTCTGAGCGTGTTTGAGTTTCTCCATGATCAGATGTGTTCAAAATAAAAACCACAAATATGTATATTGTATAACCATATGTAGGGATGGAAGCTGTGACACATTTAACCCGTTACTGACATCAGTTGATGGTTTATTCTACAATATAAAGTAAGTAATGTTCCTAAAAAGATAATAACTAGGTATGCCTCGAACTTTATTTAATAAATTGGACGAAAGAGAAACTTTCGTAAGTCGAGATCAAAAGGAAGAGGTCAACTCAGTTCATTTGAGAGACAAGAGTTAATGAACGAAGGTCATTTTTATAGTTCTGGGTTTCTACAAATAACCGTTTCTTTTCATTTTGTGCTGATGCCTACCTATGTATGTACAATGTAAGTACATCTAATGAAATTATTCTTGGCTAAATCCACCGTGGTACGAGGCCTTCTTGGTATTTAAAAATGAAAGCTATTTGACTGGCGCGGCGTTTTGTCGTTATTTTACGTCTTATCATAATCGTAAGTCATAAGCCAAGCTTTCAAAAACTCCAAATAAATTCTCCAGCCTCACATGTCAACCTTTTGTGGAAACTTTTGATACTCCATACTACCTACCTCAGGTAAATAATGTCTCCAACAATGGAACTTCTCATAAAACTACATGTACCAACAAAATATATACTCTCGTGAAGCTTTTGTGTGAAGCTCTATCAACAAATCTTCACCAGGTAGGGGATATAAACTTTCAAACTTTAGGGAACGGGACGGGACGGGGGGAGTGACTGAGCTTCCCAGATTAAAGTTGAAATCCCAGATGAGTTGTTCGGGATTATAGAACAGAAATCCATTTCCTTTTCGGACTTTGTTTGAGTTTGAAAAATGTAAGTTTTCAATATCGTAAGCTCCTTCATTTCTCTTATGAGTCTTGTATTGTTTTCACCATGTGGACGTTCAACCCATAAAAAAGGAGAAAGAGGAGGAGGAGGAGGAGGAGAAGAAGAAGAAGAAGAAGAAGAAGAAGAAGAAGAAGGAGGAGGAGGAGGAGGAGAAGAAGGAGGAGGAGAAAAAGAAGGGAAAAGAAACAAACAATAGGACTTGGAACGAATTTCAAGAGCCCAAAAGTGAAGAGGAGTCGGGCCATTAGATTGATTGACTTTATCGTGGACTCCCCCATTCAGCAATTTACTTGTGTTCAAGTCAACCCATAAAAAAGGAGAAAGAGGAGAAGAAGAAGGAGAAGGAGGAGAAGAAGAAGGAGGAGGAGAAAAAGAAGGGAAAAGAAACAAACAATAGGACTTGGAACGAATTTGAAGAGCCCAAAAGTGAAGAGGAGTCGGGCCATTAGATTGATTGACTTTATCGTGGACTCCCCCATTCAGCAATTTACTTGTGTTCAAGACATGTAGAGCTGTGTTTTTCTTGGCCTATCTCCAAACGCTGGCTGTGAGCTTTCTTCCAGAAAATCGTAAGAAAACAGTGAGATTCCATCTGTAAAATACCCTACAGGATATTCTATAGCCACAGGTAAATTTACAACATTTTACAAAATCTTTCCCTAACTTTCGCTTTTCGCTTTTCCCTAGGGACTGTGTAGTGAAGGAAAAAGTAAACATCTATTATTTTTCTTGGAAAGATATGGCCAAAGTGGTTTTTTTTTTCACTTGCTTGGGTACAAAATGAAAATAATAATCTTGGAAAGTGCGAGTTTATTATTATATGTATAAGGTTGGTAAGGGGCACTTGCTTGGGTACAAAATGAAAATAATAATCTTGGAAAGTGCGAGTTTATTATTATATGTATAAGGTTGGTAAGGGGGAGTCCAGGAGTATCTGGTATATAACTACATAGTAAGTTAGTAAGTATCTGGTATATAACTACATATTAAATTCTGACTAAGTATTACAAACGCGACCTAGCGCTTACAAGGCAGACGCGCCACCTTCCAAGCCAACTAGGCAATACCCTGATGTGACTGACACTGTATGAATCATGGTGATCGGATTTCAAAAGAAAAGAACCTAGATAAGAAGAGTGTATTTATCTAAAATGCACAGGAAAAGCAAGGATTCTACTTTTTCCTGCAGCTGACAGTTTCTTATTAATTCACTTGTTGGCACAATTCCTTGCTTTTGAAAAAAGTAAACATTGACTCTATCCAACGATTTCAAAGCAAAACAAACGAAATATCTTTTGGCTCGGGTTGGACATACAAAAGGGACAAATTTTCCGTTTGGTTTGAGGTGATGAGAGTTTCGGTTGATATTAGAGTTTGTTCAAACATAGCCAGGAGGGACATGTGGCCATTTTGAAACAAAGGCGCTCTCTCGAGAGTATACTTAACAAGTTTCATGTACAAAAACATTTTCATGTTAAGCTTGTTATTAAATTAGCTGACATTTTCTGTTTCATTAACTCTTGTCTCTCAAATGAACTGAGTTGACCTCTTCCTTTTGATCTCGACTTACGAAAGTTTCTCTTTCGTCCAATTTATTTAATAAAGTTGGTATTTTAGTAACATTTGCTTTTATTCCAATACTTTTCAGATTACATTCAGTCGCTTATCTCCACATTTGTCAACACGTTACTTTTCCTACCTCTCAGAATGTAGTTACAGTTTTCATAGAAAAGAATATTATACGACAAGCACTTACCTACTACAAAAACAAGCTAAAAATACTTGCTCCTTATGTACAGGGTTCAGTAAATACCTAATTCTTTATGGTTCAGTACATTGTTTGCTCAATTTTCAAGTACTGTTTTTCGTGGAATCCTGTCCAAACTTCAACACGCTTATCCTGTAACTGAGGAAACTATAATTTTTTCCATAATAAAAATGTAAATATGATGGAGATAAAGAACCCGCGATGATAAGGAAAAAACTAGCATAATTGAGCATACTATGAAAATATTTATGACAAAACTTTGCGAAAAGAAACTAGAATAGATTTATGTGAAACAAACTGGAATATTCTTTCAACTAATCTTCTAATCTTGTTAGGGAATCTAGGACACGTTGGGGAAATTCTACGAAAATCCCTTCAAGTCATTTGCTTCTGTCTTCAAGGAACAAAGTTTTTAGATGGAAAAGTGATTTTACTTGTAGTATGAGTAGTTAGTAGTTAGATATTATTTTGTTATCCATCAAATTACATACGTATCCCTAAAGACAAAAGGATAATAGTTAACCATATCCATCAAAATAATGATTATTATACCTAATATCATATCACACATATCATATTAATATCATATTATATCTAATATCATATACATAGGAATCAAGATAAATGTAGAAAAAGTGTTTCTTTTACCTACTTTCTTTCATTAAATATCCCATTTTCGTAAGACCAAAATCACATTTGGCAATTTAATTTTTCTCTTCTTCCTATTTTAGTAACATTTGCTTTTATTCCAATACTTTTCAGATTACATTCAGTCGCTTATCTCCACATTTGTCAACACGTTACTTTTCCTCATCATGTTTCAAATGGTCCTCTACTCCAAGATCTTGAAGAATCGATTCGATAAACTCAATGTATTCCTGGTCAAACTTATCACCCGTAGCGTTTATTCCGGAGAGAAGTAAGTATATTTGGCCACCTGGCTTGTAAGCGATAGGTCGCTGATTCGATTACCACCTGTGACGAACTTTATCTGGAGGATAAAGTTCGTTTTCGGCTGGCTTTCTCTTATCCAGTCCTCCATTTTGGGACGATAACACGTCTGTAAGGCCTCCGTTGTTACAGTTCCCTCTCTGTTCATAAAAAGTTCAATTTTAAATCAAACAAGTTCTGTTTAGTAACAAGACTACAAGGAAAACTATTTGAGTGATTCCTAAAATAAATAAATCATAGTGATATAATATATTAATCAAAGCAGAAAGTAACACCATTTGACGTATTTCCCAAGGGTAAACAGCTCCTCAAGTGCATGTTCAATTGTACATAGTTACATACCTACATATGTACGTACGTACATGTACCTACATGAAAAGTAAAAGCTCTATGAATATTGTATGCTAAGAAATAGGTGTATGTAGGAAGGTACTCCAGTTTTTACAAAGGTACAGACATCTCAGTAGGTACCAGATACTCTGAGTGCTTAATATGTAGGTAAGGTATGTGTAAAGGTGTGTCCAAACAGTCGACATGTTGTCGAGGCAGTGTGGACGGTTCAGTCGACATCGATCGACGGCCAGTCAACTATGTTCAGACACATCTTTACACATACCTACAGACCTACACATTAAGCACTCAGAGTATATGGTATCTACTGAGATATGTATTTGCCTTTGACATATCACCTTGAGTTTCATCTCCCACAGTGACAAACAACCGAATCACCCACATTCGGACACGGTTGGCAAACACAAACGTTTCCACATTCTGAACGTCAGCAGCATCTACGAGATTAACCATCAACTCAAACAGCTCGCCGTTCTCCACTATGAACTGAACAAGATATGTGACGCCTTCAACAATAGTTATAACATCCAAATCACCATCATCATTACTGTGACTGTGCTGGGAGTGGCGTCTATGCTGCAGACAACGACTACCAATATGATCAACTTGTTCTACAAGAATGCCAAGATCCTCGGCTTTATTCTCTACGTGTGCTTCTGGATTGGGATGGGAATGTTGTGTCTATTTTGGTTGATCAGCAATATCAGCAGCTTGCAGACTGAGGTGAGTAGAAAAGGGACATGGGCAAAAACATGAATCAACCAACTTTCTACTGGCCTGGACTTCTATAACTTTCAGGATGGAGCCCCCATTGGCTAATGCCACTAGCTCCTCTCACCTATAAGTAGTAAGTAACTTCTTTTGAGAAACTTTCCCGGGTCTATAACGTATAGGCTTCTGATGACAATTTAGGTATAACCCAATTGGACTGTTAGTTCCTAGAAAGGCTGTTCCACACAAAGAGAAGCTGCAAAACTGTTAGAGGATTATTGTGAAAAATTGGCCTCGGAAGGCGTTGCGTTGTTAGGAACTCTGTGGGGAAAATAAAATCGCCTAGCAAGTTCAGAGACCATTAGATTAAAGTAGGTACCTAAAACCATAAAAACGAAGAAAATTGAATAATCTAAACTAGTAACTTCTTTTGAGAACCTTTCCCGGGTCTATAACGTATAGGTTTCTGATGACAAATTAGGTATAACCCATTTGGACTGTTAGTTCCTAGAAAGGCTGTTCCACACAAAGAGAAGCTGCAAAACTGTTAGAGGATTATTGTGAATAATTGGCCTCGGAAGGCGTTGCGTTGTTAGGAACTCTGTGGGGACAATAAAATCGCCTAGCAAGTTCAGAGACCATTAGATTAAAGTAGGTACCTAAAACCATAAAAACGAAGAAAATTGAATAATCTAAACTACCCTCGAACTGTAAAGAACTAAGAAACTAACAAAGCCACAACCACAAAACAAAATTACCATAAACATAGAGACAGCTGGTAAGAGAGGAAGCAAACTACAAAGCCAAAGACGCTAATAAATTTCCACTCTGCAGCTATTTAAAAAGTCAAGACAATAGAAGTTAAGACAAAAGATAGATATCTCCACTCGAAATAGAATAAGAAATGAAATAAGAAGAAAAGGAATTAGAAAATCTCATTAAAAAAATTGCGGAGGTTTTCACAATTCTCCAATCAATATTAAAAGGGCACAGATGAAGAGAAGATATTTTTAAATTTTTAGCCCGTCCTTCCTTTATTATTACGATAGTAATAAAAAAAGGTATAAGGGACGGGCTATTGTATTCGCTTCGGTGTCGTCTGTCGGTCAGTCAGGTCAGTCTGTCTGTCCCCATAGAAGGACTTATCCAAACCTGGTCGACCTATATATCAAATTAAAAAGGTCTTTTTACCAGGAACACGAAAATGGTGGCGCAAATTTTGTCCAGAAAACCAAAAAAAATCTGGTGTGAACATCACACGACTTTCCTTATCCTATTGAATGATGCTTGTTTTTATGTTCTATATTAACTTTTACAATATCTCTAATTGTTTAGTCGGTATAGCTGAAAACCGCCAAAAAACGGTCAAAAACCGCCAAAAAGCGGTCAAAATACCGCCAACCGCAGCACCTATCTCAACCAAACGTTTTGAGTTGCATCCTTGTCACATTTGTAAACTCCATACCAAATTTCAAATCTCTAGCTCATACCGTTCTCGATATATTGTTAAATTACACCGAAAACCGCCAAAAAGCGGTAAAATGCCGCCAACCGTTGCACCGATCTTAACCAAAAGTTTCGTGTCGCATCCTTGTCACATTTGACATCTACATACCAAATTTCAAGTCTCTAGCTCTTACCGTTCTCGAGATATTTTGTTTACAGACAGACACACAGACACACAGACAGACACACCCACGGACCAATGGCTGAAACTTTGGATTTAGGCTCTAGGGACCTCAAAACGTGTTTTGGCACTAAAAACTGACCATCGAAATTTTGACCCGATTACATTACTTTCCTTCCTATAGGATAAGGAAAGTAAAAACTGGTTTTTGGGGGATTTTTTTCTTATTGATCTTAAAATTTGTCGCGACGACCTATGAACTCAAAGCGAGAAAGTTTTAGATAACACTTCAATCGTTAATTGAGGACCGGTTTTAGCGTCACCTATGTTAAGCTACGCCGAGGAAGGCCAATAAATGGATGGGTGACTTAAACATTATATTGGCTATTAGGAAACATCAAAAGGAATAAAGGGAGAACGGGCTCTAGTCTTGATTTTAAATCATTACATGAAAGTAAAATCAAAAAATCAAATCAAGAATAATAATAAACTGAATATTAAACAAATTAGGTAGGTACATAGGTACTGATTTTCTCTAATCACGATCGAATAAACTACGGGCTAAAAAATTCCCGGAGGGACGGGCCCAGCTTGGTATTCATAACACAAATGTAAAAATTCCTTTCCTTCCGTTTTTTCTTTGCCTTTTTCCCTCCTTCCTTCTCTACCTATATTATTTTCGTTCATTTTTTTAAAGCAACTTTAAGTATTCATGAGATCATTAGTATTAAATATACAGGGTTGTCCAAAGAACAGCATAACACAAATGTAAAAATTCCTTTCCTTCCGTTTTTTCTTTGCCTTTTTCCCTCCTTCCTTCTCTATATTATTTTCGTTCATTTTTTTAAAGCAACTTTAAGTATTCATGAGATCATTAGTATTAAATATACAGGGTTGTCCAAAGAACAGTTTTGATGACACATTGTATACATGCAGTGGCAGCCTTTTTTCCAACGGACATCCTGTATACAGTATACCTACGCCTTTAAAAAGAAAATAATAATAATAATAATAAAATAGTTTCTAGGTCATGTCAAAACAAGTGCTGAAGGTTTTCGCTCACATTAATCTCCATATAAATTCTCCGCTGAAATAAAAGCAACATTATGGAAGTTAGTAGGGTTTTTAGTCCGTCCTTCCTTTATTATTACAATAGTAATAAAAATTTTAGGGGCTCTAATATTGATTTTAAATCATTACATAAAAGTAAAATCAAAAAATCAAATCAAGAATAATAATAGTAAACTGAATATTAAACAAATTAGGTAGGTACATAGGTACTGGTTCTCTCCCAACATTATGGAAGTTAGTAGGGTTTTTAGTCCGTCCTTCCTTTATTATTTCAATAGTAATAAAAAGGTATAAGGGACGGACTGTTGTATTCGCTTCGGTGTCTGTCAGTCGGTCGGTCTGTCGGTCGGTCTGTCCCCATGGAAGGACTTATCCAAACCTGGTCGACCTATATGTATATCAAATTAAAAAGGTCTTTTTACCAGGAACACGAAAATGGTGGTGCAAATTTTGTCCAGAAAACCATAAAGCCAAAAAAAAAAAAAAAGTTCAAGTACCCTATTATCTATGTAAATTTCATATGTTACCATAATGTATAGTGTAACTTATGAAAGTGCGCTCCCATTCTATTGTTTGTCTTCGGTACCTTTTAATGTTGTTGAATTTACAGTTCATTGGTTTAATAAACTGTAAACCATTCACCTGAAGAGCATTAATTTCACCATTATTACAAAAATTCCAATGCTTCGACTATAAAACAAAAGGTTGTACTTCAACACTTCATTTACCTACCCATTAAAAATGTTTTGTTGGAAAATGAAATACACTTTGTAATGAAACTGCATAGGTAGGGTCAGTGTGCGTACCTAGGGACAGAAATTAAACTTTTATTTTTCTTTTTTTTTTAGTCCCGAATTTCCTTGTCCTTTTTTTACACTTTGTAATGAAACTGCCTAGGTACCTACCTACCTATTTCAAGGGAATAGAAGGGTGATCAATGATCATCCTTCACTAGTAGATTTGTAGGTAGAGGTAGGTTAGGTATTAACCTATTTTTTATGTAAATTTAATTACAATCTATGTAGATGTACCTAATGAAAAATAATCAAAGAGATTTTTTTTTTCAAATGTGTTAATAAAAATGTTTTTATTTATTTTTCAGGAGGTATAGGTACGTAGGGTATTTGATTTATTTTATTTAATCCTCTCATGATGTAATTGGTTCATTTTACCGGAATAAAAGCAAAATGTTGTATCAATAGGTTCTCCCCTATTTGTACTGTGTGGTAACACAACGAGTGAATAAGATCAAAATCCTATTACAAATTCCATTTGCTGTGCATTTTATTTTAAATTTTCAATTATTTATTAACCTGTTATAAATTTTCCAAGTCTTTTTTAAATACCTACTCCAGAATTTGAGTATATTGTCATTGGATTCGACGGCCAAATTTTTCGACCCTGGACATCTTTAGATTTAGCCGGGTTAAAATTTAACCCTTGTTGATTTCTATTGAATTTTTCTGACCTTTAAACCTTGTTTTGTTTCAGTACGCTAGGGTATTTGATTTATTTTATTTAATCCTCTCATGATGTAATTGGTTCATTTTACCGGAATAAAAGCAAAGTGTTGTATCAATAGGTTCTCCCCTATTTGTACTGTGTGGTATCACAACGAGTGAATAAGATCAAAATCCTATTACAAATTCCATTTGCTGTGCATTTTATTTTAAATTTTCAATTATTTATTAACCTGTTGGGAATTTTCCAAGTCTTTTTATAAAATACCTACCTACTCCAGAATTTCTGAGTATATTGTCATTGGATTCGTCGGCCAAATTTTTCGACCCTGGACACCTTTAGATTTAGCCGGGTTAAAATTTAACCCTTGTTGATTTCTATTGAATTTTTCTGACCTTTAAACCTTGTTTTGTTTCAGTACGCTGCCAGGAGCTGGATAGAAGCAACATTTCAGAAACGAGAATGTATCAAATTCATACCTAGCTCCCAAGATGAACACAGGTAAGGTGTTAGATGTTTCATTTCTAATCAACCTGTAGTGCATAGCACGGAAGACTTTGGCTCTGGAGGTTGGTGGTTCGAGTCCAAGTCATAAAATTTAATGTTTTTAGTGAGGGGAAAGACTTTTGTGACTAGCATTTATGCCCAACACAAAGTCAAATTTCCTCCTATAGCCTTTTTAAATTAAAATCTTCACTAAGCATCTGTTATCTATGCTTAGTATAGAGTAGACACAAGGAGAGTATCTATACTTGTGCTTTTCTGCTTAAACATCGACTTCCCAAGTACTTCTCACCTTAAATTTGGAGGATTCTTAATTTTTTATTTGGCATAAATATCTCCCCCCCCCCTCTCTTTTCCTCCTTACAGAATTTATTGAAAAAGGAACTTGTTGAAAATTTAAAAACAAACTTCCTGCTTTACCTTGAGAAATTGTTTTCCAATTAAAACCTTCCTGAAATTCTGCGCCTCCCAGTATAAACTTATTAATTTTCAATTATTTTTCAATCTTCAAGTTTAAATCCATTTAAACTTTTCACCGGTGCGTACAACTTTTGTGATTATCGTAGAAGTAGAAATCGATAGATAGGTATAATATGTATGAGTAGGTACCAATGTACCATACCTACTTTGTTTGGAATCTCACTTTTTTTTTATGTCCGCCTGTCAGGTCTACCTGATACCTGATGAGCACACACACTATCAGGTAGACCTGACAGGTACGGCTGAAAAGGTCCGCCTATCATAGATGTTTCATTTCTAATCAACCTGTAGTGGTTAGCACGGAAGACTTTGGCTCTGGAGGTTGGTGGTTCGAGTCCAAGTCATAAAATTTAATGTTTTTAGTGAGGGGAAAGACTTTTGTGACTAGCATTTATGCCCAACACAAAGTCAAATTTCCTCCTATAGCCTTTTTAAATTAAAATCTTCACTAAGCATCTGTTATCTATGCTTAGTATAGAGTAGACACAAGGAGAGTATCTATACTCGTGCTTCTCTGCTTAAACATCGACTTCCCAAGTACTTCTCACCTTAAATTTGGAGGATTGGCATAAATATCCCCCCCCCTCTCTCTCTTTTCCTCCTTACAGAATTTATTGAAAAGGAACTTGTTGAAAATTTAAAAACAAACTTCCTCTGCTTTACCTTGAGAAATTGTTTTCCAATTAAAACCTTCCTGAAATTCTGCGCCTCCCAGTATAAACTTATTAATTTTCAATTATTTATAGAAATCTAAACCCTCTCTATTCAAATAAAATGAGGAAACATCTGCACGGCCACGTAAACTTGGAAATGTCTTGGTCTAATTGCTTTTTATGCGACACAACGAGCTCCACTTATCTCTAACCTTCCTAAAAGGAGAAGAAGAACTTTTTAAATTTCATAAAATTCCTCTTTACCACCCACAATAAAATTTGTTCCTCCCCCTCCGTGACTTTAGTGGGAGAAAGGGATTCCACTTCGTGGGAGAGGGGGTTCTACTTGTCTTAACAACTGAAATATTAGTGGGTAAACATCTTGGAAGTTGAAAGTGGGACATAACTTCCCAAAGTCCCATCAGATTAAAATCCGTTTTGCCCTAGTTGGCTTTCTGGAACGATCTACCTTGCGAATAACAGAATATGTATGGGTCACATAGGTCAGTGTATTTTTTTTCTTTTTTTAAAGAGGTTTGACAGAGGGAACTGTAACTGCTATGGTCTTCTTCTTCTTCTTTTACTTAGTCTTTTCCCACTCAAGTGGGGTCGACATCTCGTGTTTCGGTCGACATTTTGTAACTGCTATGGTCTTATCGTCTCGAAATCGAAGAGAGAAGGAAGACAGGATAGGAGAAAGCCAGCCGTTCCGAGAACGAACATTACAAGTAGAAATCGATAGATATAAGTATGAGTAAGTATAGGTACCCTACTCCTAACTATGTTACGTAGGTACCAATGTACCATAGGTAGTATAGGTACCTACTTTGTTTTGAATCTCACATTTTTTTATTATTATAATTTTTTTTTTATGTTCTATCATAATACCTCTAACTAAATTAGGGATAGAATATTAGTATCGAATTTCATGGAAATGAAAGGAAGTTCTAGAATGAAGAGCTTTTAAATCCTATAACCTGATCAGGTCCACCTGTCAGGTCTACTTGATAGGTACCTGATGAGCACACACACTATCAGGTAGACCTGACAGGTACGGCTGAAAAGGTCCGCCTATCAGGTCTACCTATTTGATAGTGAGTGGCTGGCCTTAGGTCATTAGGTGGTAGAGAACACCTTCGGCTTTAATCTCGCCTAGTGGTTATGGTCTTATGGTTACCAATGCCAATAAACCTATAAATGCCCAATTATGATTTCATTAGTTACGGCTGCTTGACTTATCAACCGGTAAAAGAGCATTCGCAGTAACACGCCCATTAGTAGTATTATTGAGTACCAGTACATTATTCCAGTTCTTTTTTGAAAACTTCAGTTTCTCTTAAAAGTTAGGTAATGGAACAAAAAACGAGAATTTTTCTCCGATCGCTTTTTTTCCCTCTTTAAAAATTCAGAAACATGAAAGCAACGTGCACGACGGCGAATAAATAACCTAAGGAAATTAGAAATATCAAATTTCAAAGTTCGGGAAAAACCCCCCTGATGCCTTTGATCTTCGTTCATTTTCTCAGTCGGAGAGGAACTCCTTTGACTCTTACTTTCTTGATCTCGATTTTTTTTTTTTTTTTTGCTCCAAAATTCTGAAGTCGGAATGACGTGTGCTTGTTTTGGATCAAAAGTCAGAACACTTTGAATGTGGACCGATTTTATTGTGTGAATTGAAGGTCATTTTTGTAGTTCTGGGTTTCTACAAATAACCGTTTCTTTTCATTTTGTGCTGATGCCTACCTACATATTATGTACATGTACAATGTAAGTACATCTAATGAAATTATTCTTGGCTAAATCCACCGCCTTCTTGGTATTTGAAAATGAAAGCTATTTGACTGGCGCGGCGTTTTGTCGTTATTTTACGTCTTATCATAGTCGTAAGTCATAAGCCAAGCTTTCAAAAACTCCAAATAAATTCTCCAGCCTCACATGTCAACCTTTTGTGGAAACTTTTGATACTCCATACTACCTACCTCAGGTAAATAATGTCTCTAACAATGGAACTTCTCATCAAACTACATGTACCAACAAAATATATACTCTCGTGAAGCTTTTGTGTGAAGCTCTATCAACAAATCTTCGCCAGGTAGGGAATATAAACTTTCAAACTTTAGGGAACGGGACGGGACGGGGGGAGTGACTGAGCTTCCCAGATTAAAGTTGAAATCCCAGATGAGTTGTTCGGGATTATAGAACAGAAATCCATTTCCTTTTCGGACTTTGTTTGAGTTTGAAAAATGTAAGTTTTCAATATCGTAAGCTCCTTCATTTCTCTTATGAGTCTTGTATTGTTTCGCCATGTGTGCTTCTTTTCTTCTGAGGTTTAGACCTAAGTAATCCCATTTAGATTTTCAGATTTATCTCTCCCCAATTCCGTCCTTTCTGTTTCCGTTTTTCGGTTTATGATTTTCTTTCTTTTCTCTACTTTTTTGTTTAAAAGGAGCACAATAACTCTGGTTATCCATTTTACTCGTTGGTACAATGTACATACATAACTGCGTATGTTAAAGTATTTTTTTAGTATAAAATCTTGTATATTTCAAAGTTATAAACTCGGTAAGGTATCGCAATATGATAAAAACAGGAAACTAGGACGTATCCCACCTACGCACTTTTCTTCTTATTTAAAATATTCCCATTCTCCTCGTAAATTTTACCAGTTTCTAATCAAGGTAGTATTTTTCTTTCGAAGTTTTCTAAAAAAAAAAGAACTTTAATGTTTTTCTTCCCTCCCTGTTTTCCCTCTTCCTGTCTCCATTCTTCCATATTTTCTAGCGCTGTCTTTTCTAAACTTAAACTTAGTGTTTAGTTTTAGTTTGTTATCACTTTTATTTCCTTTCTGTGTTCTTTTGAAATGATCAGACACCGTTGTCCAGTATTCTAACCCATGCCATGGCTCTTTTGTATCTCGTTCCCACTTGTCGTGAGAATGAGTTATCCATTTTACTCGTAGCTACAATGTACATACACACCTGCGTATGTTAAAGGATTTTTTTGGTCATCTAATAAAATCTTGTAGTTATTTACATATTTCAAAGTTATAAACTCGGTAAGGTATCGCAATATGATAAAAATAGGAAACTAGGACGTATCCCATGCACCTACGCACTTTTCTTTTTTTTTAAGAGGTTTGACAGAGGGAACTGTAACTGCTATGGTCTTGTCGTCCCGAAATCGAAGAGAGAAGGAAGACAATTTAAAATATTCCCATTTTAGTCTCCTCGTAAATTTTACCAGTTTCTAATCAAGGTAGTATTTTTCTTTCGAAGTTTTCTAAAAAAAAGAACTTTAATGTTTTCTTCCCTTCCTGTTTTTCCTCTTCCTGTCTCCATTCTTCCATATTTTCTAGCGCTGTCTTTTCTAAACTTAAACTTAGTGTTTAGTTTTAGTTTGTTATCACTTTCCTTTCTTCGTCTTCTCCTACGCTTCCTCCTTCTTTTTCTCCTCCTCCTACTCCTTCTTTTTTTCTTCTTCGTCTTCTTCTTCCTCCCCTTCTTCTTTTTATGTCCCAATTTCCTGAGGTTTAGGTACAAGCTGCTACAATCTACAATGGCCAGGACAACAAGTTCGTTAAAGATCTTCAGTGTTAAGGAAATTTTAGTATTTCAATTAAATTTTTCCAAGTTCCCTCGTTTCTCCTCCTCCTCCTCCTCCTCTGCCTCTTCGTCTTTCCTCCTATCTTTTTTTTTTATTTTCAAAAATTTATCCATTTTCCTTCTACCAGTGGCGAGTATTCCATGCAAGCTAGGGAAGCTCCGCTTCCATTCCTCTCTACAAAACGTTTTTCCTATGGTGTTTGTAGCTTCCCCTTTTGAAAAGCTCACGCCACGCCCCTGCTTTCTACATGTTTTTTTTTTTTTTTTTTTTTTTGAGACAATTTTATCCTTGTAGGTACTTCCTATTAAAACCTGGCTTCAACCACTGAAAATGAGATTTGTCATAACCAGTAGGAGCTCGTTAGCGGAACGCCCCGCCAGGTCAAAACAGTTTGACAGTATTTACATTCTTTAGCAATAACGTAAATACGGCGTACGCTCAGACGGTCCGACAAACCACACGATCTGGGCGTGAATGGCCGGTATATGTAAACGGTAAGCACCTCAGATGATAGTCCCCTTTCAAAATAAATTTAAAAAAGCAAAAAAGAAGGGAAAAACTTGTACCGCCACGTTGGAACACTAAAGTTAAGCAACGTCAACTGTGGTGTGATGTGTTGGAGGACTGACTGTCTAAGCACAGCACGTAGTAGAGGACTCTGTTATTGGACAAAGCTCTCCACTAATCTCCTTCGCCCGATTCAGCTAATAATTATTCTTTTTTAAGCTTCTTTTTCCAGTCTAAATTTTCCATTTAACGTTGTGTTGGCGAAATCCAACCATAAGTAAAGGAAACTACTCAATTAAGACTGAGGGTTGAAAAGGTACTCAGCAGAATGTACGTGTAGACGTGAAAGTTGAGATTTCCACTGCAAGAGTTTCACAGAAAACACTCGGGGAAAGTAAGACGTTGCTAATTAAGGAGTTCTCCAGAAGTCCTGAGGGAATTTACCTACATTTTCATTTTCTTGTTTCGAAATTAGGTGAGAGAGCCTCTCCTCCACCTTCCATTTGATGTGAGAGGTTTAGATAGGTCCTTGAGGACTCGAGGGTCATTTGTGCTAAGGAGTGGTAAGAGTGTTTTGCTATGAGGATTTTCCCGGGTGTTTATTGTTACAGTGGTTTTCAACCTATGTCCAATGGGATAATAATTCGATAATCAAACCTTTCACTGAACGTTGCATTGTACTAAGAGCTGAAACTTAAAAACCCAAGAGCTTAAATTTGCATGACTAATTTGGTCCCTAGGTGTAATAATACCGTTGTCCCTACTGGCGGTAAAAAAAGCACGTTCATGCTGGGAAAAAATGCCCTTCAGGACTTTCCCTATGGGTATTCATACTTTCATACTCAATGTTATTCAACCGTAACGTAGTAGAGGTAGAGAGTAGCAGCTCCTGAGGGAACTCACCTATATTTCCGTACTTTGAACTCTGAGGTCCAATGGTAAATATTTTCAAATCCCGTAGAATTATGATTGCATGTTTTCCTATATTCAGAAGTCGTATAAAATGCATAAATGTGCAAAATTGTGAATGCAGCAGTCGTGTTGACTCTGTTGCTCTCCAGAGTCAACACGACGGGACGGGAGTGAGTTATCAAAAAGAAGCGTCTCTCTTCTGTGAGCTGTGAACTACTCAGTCAACGAGTCAGATCCTAAAACATGATACTCGTCTTTAACTCCCTACGGCCAGCCACAGGTAGACCTTATTAAGTTCGCCTGTCAGGTCTACCTGATAGTGTGTGTGCTCGTCAGTTAGAACTGACAGGCTGACCTGATCAGGTGTACCTCTCAGGTCTTCCTGATAGTGAGTGGCTGGCCTACTTCTGGGGCAGAGGGACTCTTTAGTCTTATTTGAGCAGTATAGGTAGTAGGGATAAATCTGTAAATAATAAGCAGTGAGCACTATTAATAAAACAATAATAAAAGCGTTCTTATGACTATTATTTACTGTATGGACGTGAAAATAAATGCCATAATACTTCTTGATATTGTGGCGAGAGTTTCAGCCACATATTTTTGTAAAGATTTTGATTTAGTTTTCCCAAATAAAATTCAGTCGATATCAAGTTTTCCACACTGGAAAGATTTTGATTTAGTTTTCCCAAATAAAATTCAGTCAATATCAAGTTTTCCACACGAAACGTTTCCTCCTGTCTTTTCCTTTCAATGTCTCTCGAAGGAGATCATAACTCCTCAATATAAAAAACGAGCTGAAATATAATTTTACTTTCATTCTCTTTCGCTCATAAAACTTTTATAAAATCCAGCTTTCCCTCCATCATCTGACTTTTCCTCAGATCCTGTCAAAAAAATTAAGAACAAGAAAAAATCTTTGGGGTTCACAAAAAACAAGAATGAAAGAAGTAAAAACAGATATTTCAAAGAGAGAAAAATAAATATACATATATACGTATAATCATAAATATATAGATATATAAAAAAAATGTTTACTAAATTAATAAAGTGCTCTGAATTACATTTCTCGCCAAGGTATTTTTTTTTTTTTTTTTTTTTTTTTTTTTTTTTTTTTTTTTTTTTTTTTTTTTTTTTTTTTTTTTTTTCAGTTTCTGATTGGTTGAGAAATTGAGAATTGAAATGCATAAATAAATTCAAAATCCAATATAACTTTCATAATAAAATTTAAAGATTGTAGTTAGGTATCCATCTTTCTGATATGCGGACCTTAGTTTGTCTTTCATAATGGAATCTAAAGACTGTAGGTAGGTATCTTTCTGATATGCGGACCTTGGTTTGTCTTCCCAGATCCCACTTGATTCCAAGGAAGAAAATTTACTATCGAGGATAAAGAAAACTAGGCTCTCATAAAGCTGAAATATTACTCAACTAATTCCCCATTGTAAAGGCAAATTTATGGGGCCTCTAAACAAACTTGTCCAAAGAAAAATCCAAGATATTTTCTCGAGTTCTCTCGCCAACAGTGAAGTTGGAATGAGGCCAAAGGTTTTTTTAGTGGGGGGTTTTAGCGGAGCTTGGAGGAAAGCGAATCCTGTGGAAGAAGTTGAATTCCGTGAAGTGAAAACGGACCAACTCGTTATCTGGTAAGTTAGAGAGGTTATAACTGGGGTTACTTGCTGGCTCCTTTGTCTCTAATAACAGTAACCTGGGCACTCTATGCACTTAAAGAGTTTAAAGTGTGTGAGAGAGAAAAAGCAAAAACCAAATCACCTTCACAATCCCGTTTATCCTGAAGGCATAAGAGGTTCGTTCTCAGAACGACTGGCTTTCTCCTATCTCCCTTCTCTCTTCGCTTTCGGGACGACAAGACCTTAGCTATATCCAACCTAAAAAAAAAAAAAAAAATGGAGGTTTGACCTCATACCCTCCAGCTCCTGAGTCCACCACGCAAACCACTACATCATAGAAATCTAAACCCTCTCTATTCAAATAAAATGAGGAAACATCTGCACGGCCACGTAAACTTGGAAATGTCTTGGTCTAATTGCTTTTTATGCGACACAACGAGCTCCACTTATCTCTAACCTTCCTAAAAGGAGAAGAAGAACTTTTTAAATTTCATAAAATTCCTCTTTACCACCCACAATAAAATTTGTTCCTCCCCCTCCGTGACTTTAGTGGGAGAAAGGGATTCCACTTCGTGGGAGAGGGGGTTCTACTTGTCTTAACAACTGAAATATTAGTGGGTAAACATCTTGGAAGTTGAAAGTGGGACATAACTTCCCAAAGTCCCATCAGATTAAAATCCGTTTTGCCCTAGTTGGCTTTCTGGAACGATCTACCTTGCGAATAACAGAATATGTATGGGTCACATAGGTCAGTGTATTTTTTTTCTTTTTTTAAAGAGGTTTGACAGAGGGAACTGTAACTGCTATGGTCTTATCGTCCCGAAATCGAAGAGAGAAGGAAGACAGGATAGGAAAAAGCCAGCCGTTCCGAGAACGAACATTATCCCATCAGCTTAGTTGGTAGGATAAAATCCGCCCGGGCGGATTTTATCCTACCAACTAAGCTAACTAGGCTGGCAAAAAAGATCTTTTATTTTCACTGCCCTGACGCAAAGACCAGTCCCTATAATATTTGGTTCATCTACTACACCTCAAAGTTTCCATTATTTTCCCTCAAGTCAAACCATTTTTTTTTTATCAAACAATGTAAAACAAATTCAAACAATACCAACTTGGTAAAACTCTCACCCTGCCTCCTCCCCTGATAACGAACGTGTGAAGTGCTGAAGTTCAGTAGAATCATTTCAGCTAAGGTTACACTTCTTGCTGATAGTCAAACTCAGTCCAGCTTTAAGGCAGGGATGTAGATTGTAGGGGATGGAATATGGAATGGACCTTAAATTATAATTTCTATGGTCGCCTTAAAATGAGTGAGATAGGCAATGTGCAACACACAAAACACGATTTCCCAAAGTCCTAAAGCAGGGGATGGGCATTGTATTTCAGAGCTCCGCATTTCCCCATAAAGTTCAGGGCAAAGAGCTGGAATAAGTAGGGCCATCGGCTATAATAAACGCCCTATGTCACTGCGACCGGGTTAGATCTTTTGTGACTTTCCCTGGGGCAAAGAGCTAGTCAAATATGCACTTACACATTACATACATAGAAACATTAATTATTTATAACATACCTATGTAAATAGTATCTAGGTCTATACATATTATTACAAATATGTAGTACGTATGCGTAATATAACGTAGCGACTTTCTCAAAAAGCTTCTCAGTCAACAGAAGTGTCAAGTGTCGCATTTACATTTCACGACGAGCAAATATTGTCATGGCCTTTGAAAACGACACTTTCCCTTTCAAACGAACTCTGTGACGCGGATTTCTTTGTTCCAAAGAGATTTCAAATGCATGAAGAGCACTTGTCTTGATTTTAGCCTCTTGTTTACTTCAATTCTCTCCTCTTTTGAGTTTTTTATTAGCTCTCTTTCGTCGTCTTTTATTTGGATTCCTTTAATTCCTTTTATTTGGATTCCTTTTATTTCCTTTCTGCGTTCTTTTGAAATGATCAGACACCGTTGTCCAGTATTCTAACCCATGCCATGGCTCTTTTGTATCTCGTTCCCACTTGTCGTGAGAATCATCCGATTTCGTGTCGGATGACC
Source organism: Diaphorina citri (assembly GCF_000475195.1). Lineage (NCBI taxonomy): Eukaryota > Metazoa > Arthropoda > Insecta > Hemiptera > Psyllidae > Diaphorina > Diaphorina citri. The sequence goes on from NW_007378974.1 coordinate 49,168, forward strand.
TTGTGGAAATCTAATTTAAATGAGAGTGTTCCCTACACACGACACGATTTTGTTTCCTGTCCGACACAAATTTAGACCACTCACGGTGTGGGAGATGAATGGTGGTCCTAACTGTCGCTAGAAAGCAGGAAACTCAGATCCTGCCATACAACGGTTTTTGGGTTTTCCTGTTTTTCAATGACCGGTAGGATTGTCTGTCCCATCAAAAGAACGACCATTACGTCGGATATCTAGACCCTCTTCCTTCGAGCCATCAGAGTCAAGACTTGGGAGGGTTGACTCAAAACCTTTATCAAACCTGGGTATATCTGTGTCAAACATGTTTCGTCACATTGTTCAAACACCTACCTACACACATTACGCGGGACTTAAACGCTTTGAAATTCAGTTTATTTAGTTCAAGAATGACTTGTCATCTACGAAAAAGCTGCTCTAGAAATTGGAACGTCTAAAACTCTAATTTAATGTTATGAAACATGCTGGATTGCTGCGGGCTACACAATATTACGACCCTCTTGTGTTAACATCAACATCTTACCTAGATTATTTTGACTAAGAACGGTTTTTGGATTTTCCTGTTTTTCAATGACCGGTAGGATTGTCTGTCCCATCAAAAGAACGACCATTACGTCGGATATCTAGACCCTTCCTTCGAGCCGTCAGAGTCAAGACTTGGGAGGGTTGACTCAAACCTTTATCAAACCTGGGTATATCTGTGTCAAACATGTTTCGTCACATTGTTCAAACACCTACCTACACACATTATGCGGGACTTAAACGCTTTGAAACTCAGTTTATTTAGTGCAAGAATGACTTGTCATCTACGAAAAAGCTACTCTAGAAATTGGAACGTCTAAAACTCTAATTTAATATGAAACATGCTGGATTGCTGCGGGCTACACAATATTACGACCCTCTTGTGTTAACATCAACATCTTACCTAGATTATTTTGACTAAAACGTAAAGCCCTTAACCCTTGTAGGTACTTCATATCAAAACCAACTGCAGGAAATAAGATCTATCCCAACACTAGATTTACCTTAGGGGAGACTGGGGCTAGCTGTTGGCAAACAGAAAATAACTTGAGTATGTAACAGTAACGTAAATACGGCCACGCTCAGACGGTCTGACAGATCACGGCCTGGGCGTGATGAATGGCCGATATAGCACATCAGATGGTAGCCCCTTTCAAAATAAATGTTGAAAAAGAAGGGAAAAAGCTTGCTATGTCACTTTAGAACACTAAAGTTCAGCAACTTTAACCGTGGATTGTTGGAGGAGTGACTGTTTAAGCACAGGACCTAGTGGAGGACTCTATTATTGGACAAAGCTCTCAACTCTAATCTCTTCCCTCTGATTCAACTAACACGACCATTGACTACCATTAAAAGCTTGGTTTTCCAATCTAAATTTTCCATTAAACGTTGGGTTTGGGTTTGGCGAAGTCCACCCATAAGTAAAGGAAACTACTCAATTAAGATTCAATAGGGTTGGAAAGGTACCTACTCAGTACGTGTAGACGTGAAAGTTAAGATTTCCACTGCGAGAGTTTCACAGAAAATACTCAGAGAAAGTAAGACGTTGCTAATTAAGGAGTTCTCCAGAAGTCCTGAGGGAATTTACCTACATTTTCATTTTCTTGTTTCGAAATTAGGTGAGAGAGCCTCTCCTCCACCTTCCATTTGAGGTTTAAGTCAGGTCGTACATTTAATTTGGATGGGCAAGTTCTATTTTTATCTATTTTTTTCTGTCTTTCTTGAGTTGAGTTCCTCAAGGCATGGCCGTTCATGTCACTCATGGACCACTAAATGGAGTAGTCTTGCTCGGTGTAGCTTAAAACAAAAACGAACCGGAAAATAGCCTATAACCTTCACGGGAGTGCAAGCAATAAGTTGACAAAGTGGTAAGAGTGTTTTGCTATGAGGATTTTCCCGGGTGTTTATTGTTACAGTGGTTTTCAACCTATGTCCAATGGGAGAATAATTCGATAATCAAACCTTTCACTGAACATTGCATTGTACTGAGAGCTGAAACTTAAAAACCTAAGAGCTTAAATTTGCATGACTAATTTGGTCCCTATGTGTAATAATACCGTTGTCCCTACTGGCGGTAAAAAAGCACGTTCATGCTTGGAAAAAATGCCCTTCAGAACTTTCCCTATATTCATACTTTCATACTCAATGTTATTCAACCGCAACGTAGTAGAGGTAGAGAGTAGCAGCTCCTGAGGGAACTCACCTATATTTCCGTACTTTGAACTCTGAGGTCCAATGGTAAATATTTACCTTAATTTTACTTTTACTTTTTTTCTCTCCCATTTCGTTTTTCCCTTCTTCTTCTTCTTCTTCGTCTGTTTCTCGTTCTTCTTCATTTCCTTTAATTCATCAGGCACCCGGATATAAGCCTTGACATCAGCACATTGATTAATTTCCTGACCTGATGTCTGGGTGACTTGGTGACACCTAGATTTTCCCATCTTTTCATGATAGTGGAAATTCAAAATCTAATATAACTTTCATAATGAAATTTAAAGATTGTAGTTAGCTATCCATCTTTCTGATATGCGGACCTTGGTTTGTCTTCCTAGATCCCACTTGATACCAGGGAAGAAAATTTACTATCGAGGATAAAGAAAACTAGGCTCTCATAAAGCTGAAATATTACACAACTAATTCCCCATTGTAAAGGCAAATTTATGGGGCCTCTAAACAAACTTGTCCAAAGAAAAACTGCGAGATATTTTCTCTAGTTCTCTCGCCAACAGTGAAGTTGGAATAAGGCCAAAGGTTTTTACTGGGGGGGTTTTAGCGGAGCTTGGAGGAAAGCGAAGCCTGTGGAAGAAGTTGAATTCCGTGAAGTGAAAACGGACCAACTCGTTATCTGGTAAGTTAGAGAGGTTACTGGGGTGACTTGCTGGCTCCTTTGTCTCTAATAACAGTAACCTGGGCACTCTATGCACTTAAAGAGTTTAAAGTGTGTGTTTAAAGAGTTTAAAGTAGGTATGTGAGAGAGAAAAAGCAAAAACCAAATCACCTTCACAATCCCGTTTATCCTGAAGGCATAAGGTTCGTTCTCAGAACGACTGGCTTTCTCCTATCTCCCTTCTCTCTTCGCTTTCGGAACAACAAGACCTTTTTTTTTTTTTTTTTTTTTTTTTTTTTTTCTAGGGACACTCCCCCTAATAGTGGAACCTCACAAATTATGTCTCTCATCAGGTTTGAACCACAGTCTTCTCGATTATAAGTGAAGGGATCGCAATTAAAGGGATCCAATTGAACTCAATGGAGCAGTGGTCCATTTTGAAGTGGTCAGGTTTCTCGGAAGGAAAATACACCTTGGGTGTCCAATGTATCCACACTCCCGACCCGAGGGAGTGATGCGATTCTCTTTTCACATCTGGATGGATGCCTCTGATTCAATATTTTCTGAACGGGATACTTCGTAAAGTAGCATTATAACTGGAGAATGAATTAGAATACTTTGTCTTCACTTGACTAGGGTGAAGACAAAGTATTCTAATTCATTCTCCAGTTACCTCTGATTCTACTTTTTTTTAAGAGGTTTGACAGAGGGAACTGTAACTGCTATGGTCTTAGTAATCCTTCTCTTCTTCTTCCTCCTCCCCTCTTCCTCCTCCTTCTTCTCTTCCCCCCTCCTCCTTCTCTTCCCTCCTCTTTCCTTCCTCGCCTTTTGCTTTCTAATCAACAAGTCCAATTTGTTTCTATTTATTTTCTTTCTTCTTTTCATTACAAAACTTTTGCTCGCTGTTGAAATGAAGGAGAAAGTGGAACAGATAGGTACAGAAACTTGTCAGAGTAATCGATAGTTTTTTTTTTTTTTTTTTTTTTTTTTTTTTTTTTTTTTGTTTATTGTATTTTTTTTTTGACACAGGAGCAGATATTTCTGTCATTCCTCCTACGTTTGTTGAGAAGAAAAATATCTCCCCAAATAGATTTCTCTATGCTGCTAACGTAGTGAGATAGTTAAAATGCTATAAAAAGCGCTGTCAAATCTAATTAAAAATCAAGGTAAAGAGGTAAACATCTACCTGGATTTGTAGGTTTAAACACCTATACCCAGATGTCTCGGTAGGTATTGTGTACCATTATACCTACACCTTCTCAGATTCGTAGGTACACTGGCACACCCTCCGACCGGACCGGTCTAAAAATCTACCTATATTTAGTGTATCTTGGTACCTACATACGAGTATGTACATATATGAACAACTACCTCAAAATGTTTAGGTAGGTACCTAACTACATAGTGGACCATATCGTGGGAGGAAAAAAAATACCTGACACTGTCCCATTTTGTACTTTGCTTCGTACTTTATTTAGGTATGGGAAAAAAAGAGTCAAGGGGGAAAGGAGTAAACTTTTTTCCCCAGAAATTGAGTCTGAAATTTGAGAAGGGAAAATAGAAGAGTAGAAGGGAAAAGACTGAGGGGACGTGTGTGTAATTCGGATTTTGTTTGTACGGAACTTTGTTTAGACGAAAAGCTTTTGACGCCATTAATAGAGTGTTTAGACAGATGAAGCCATATCCGTTGGGCTTTTATTTTTGCCCATGTGGGCGTTAGGAACCTGAAAGAGGTACATAATATCTATAAACAACGACAGATGTGACCTTTGAATATCTGCGTAGGCCTTTAGGTATGTATAGATAATATGTATGTGGGTAGGTGCCTAATATATTGAATACGCATTCATTGAATTGACCATCACCTACTGATGGATATAATGCTTTGGACAACTGATGCGTAGGTAGTTGTATTAAAAATTGAATACTTTTTTTTCTATTTCTAAATCCAATCGAACCCGTGGCCTAGCGCTTACTGCCAACCAAGCTAACTAGGCTGGCTTTCCTGAGCTTACCAACCTGTTTTTAGCTAAAGCCCCACCAGAGGTGAGCTATTCATTTCTAAACAAAGTCACAACTTTGGGTCGGGGTTGTGTTTTTGGTCTTTTGGGTCACTTACTAACTTACTATATAGCAAGCTATTCGCTATGAAAACTCATTTTGATATTTATATATATTGGTCTGTTTCAGATGTTGCTGCGGTCTCTCGCTCACATTCCACTGTGGCACGGGCGTCACAAATGCCGCCACTATCGACACCCGACAGGGATGTAGATTGTAGGGGATGGAATGGACCTTAAATTATAATTTCTATGGTCGCCTTAAAATGAGTGAGATAGGCAATGTGCAACACACAAAATACGATTTCCCAAAGTCCTAAAGCAGGGGATGGGCATTGTATTTCAGAGCTCCGCATTTCCCCATAAAGTTCAGGGCAAAGAGCTGGAATAAGTAGGGCCATTGGCTATAATAAACGCCCTATGTCACTGCGACCGGGTTAGATCTTATGTGACTTTCCCTGGGGCAAAGAGCTAGTCAAATATGCACTTACACATTACATACACATAGAAACATTAATTATTTATAACTTATGTAAATAGTATCTATACTCGTACATATTATTACAAATATGTAGTACGTATGTGTAATATAACGTAGCGAAAGCTTCTCAGTCAACAGAAGTGTCGCATTTACATTTCACGACGAGCAAATATTGTCATGGCCTTTGAAAACGACACTTTCCCTTTCAAACGAACTCTGTGACGCGGGCCACATGCTACATTGGCAGATACTTCGCGGGTCACATTCACAGGTTTGGAGGCTCGTATCCAGGATTTTCTTGAAGGGATGTGGGGTGGAAGCTCCATTTTCGTAGTCCACCCCATACTAAAAGAGCGAAAATTAGGCCGTTAGTTGGAAATCGCTGGCCTAGGTCCTGATGGAGCGTGACCTACCGAACAAAGATCTCCAACAACCAGGCTCCTATTAGATACAACTAAGAGTCTAGGTACCTATACTTTTCACTACACTATTTTCGATCAACATCGCCCTTATGTCCGCTACTCATGCTCAGACGGTCGTAGATTGAGTGGTGGGTATTGAACAGGTCCACACTATTTTTCCCATTAAACTTTTTTCCATTCCACCAAAATTCTTTGATCTCACCTAATTTATAAGGGTTCCCCAGTCGATGAACTTCGGTCGACCAGCTGTAGTGTAGATGGACATAAAGGCAGTGAAGGAATCGACTATAGTGTTAGAATACAAATTCAGGGAGGAAATGCTAATGTTATTGACAATGCTTCGTCTCCTGCCTCCTTTTCTTCCAAGTGCACACATTTGAAATTGTGCATTATGTGTCGAATCATTGAGGGAAAAGTTTGTCAGGCAAAGTACTTCAATTACTTCGGGTAAGGAAAAGCGTGCTGAAAGCTCCCCGAAAATTTCAAATTTTTCCATACAGACTCGGGGACGGGGTTTGTTCTTTTAAAAAGCACAAAGAAAGCCTCCAGGCGCGCCACAGTGAGTTACCGTGGAAAACAATGTTTCCATTTTCAGCAGTGTATTCACGAGAGATACCTCCTCGAATTGGGGGAAAAACATCAGAAAAAACTCCCATTTTCTGTAATTTAAAACGGAATTACTTTTTAGAAAAAATCCCATTTAGAAGCAAAATTTCCCATTTGAAAATGTTTTTCGAGCTCGTGTACCCCCGAACGATAGTAACCTACGGCTCTCATCAGGTAACAGAGAGTAATCAGAGTATTATAAGCGGAAGTTTCATACCCTCCTCCCTTCTGTTCATTAAAAAACTTCAACTGAGGGAAGAGGTAGGGAAGTGGGTACCCTGTACTTCATGTATAGTTTAAAAAAAAAATAGAAATAGGGAAATAAGAGTGGTGCTTTGTCAAAAAAGTAAAAATTGGGCAAAACTACAGGGTCTGAATGCTGTCACTTGATACGGACTTTTTTCAAAATAGCAATCAAATTTCAGAGAAGTTGGGTACATAACTAATTTGTACTTAGATAAGTTAGATTTATTTATTAGGGCATTGGGTTTGAATAGTTACGGAACAGATGCTACGAGCGATAAAGCGATCAGGTACCTACCTAAATGCAACCTAAGGGTGGGATTGAACTTACAAACATCACATTATCATTATCTACTGTGGTACTATTATTACAGGCCTATGTGTCACATCCTCAAGCTAAACTGCATGTATTGTAGATAGTACAATAGAATGAAGCACCTATAGTGTGTGTTTTTTTTTTTTTTTTTTTTTAAAAGTTTAAAGGGGTTGATAGTATCCGGCTCCAAGCTAAGTAGGCTAGCTGGGATTTCTTTCTAAACTTTATGGTGAGCTACTTAGGCTCTGAATAGGGCTTAACTCCATACACAAAAAGCCCACTCTGAGGCTTAGGTGTGAGGGTAGCAGCCCCAAAAGATGGGTTAAGCTTATACGAATCTAGACCCAAGAGAGTAACGCCAATTAGTTTTTGCTTCGCATAACGCATAGCCCCAAGTAAAGAGATGGCCGTCAAAGTTAATTATGCAATTTAAAGATGTGTCCACACATAGTTGACGCCTTCGATCGACGTCGACTGAAACCGTACACTGCCTCAATAGCAAAGATTCACGTCTTCTCCTTCTGCACACACAGTTGACGGGGTCGACTGTGTGTGGACACAGCTCAAAGACTGGTGCACAAGCTACGAGCTGCGATTCTTTTCACGACCAAATTCTCATTTTCATAATGTTATTATTAGACGTTGATCTAGCGTTTGATGTTGTAAACGACTAATGTTTTTCTGACCGGCAGGTGTGACGCGTCAGGTAGGCGATGCCCTCCTCATGGAGAGATCTCAGAGGTCTGGCCGCGTGGTCAGCATAGGCCTATGGATGGGCGGTCTGAGGACGAGGAAACATACTAACGTTAAGGTGAGTACAATGAATACGAGTACAGGGTCTGAAACGCACTCTATCCAGTAGTAGAGGAACTATAGCAGTGTCAGCTGTGGTATAGAAGTTATTAGAACCAGCTGTCCAAGCCTTATGTACATTTGTGTACAACTCCTAAACTTTTTTCAAAGAGGTTTCATAGAGGGGACTGTAACTGCTAAGGTCTTATCGTCCCGAAATCGGAGAGAGAAGAAAGACAGAATAGGAATCGTTCCGAGAACGAATATTATCCGTTCAGGATAAAATCTGCCCCGGGCGGGAATTGAATCCGCGGCCTAGCGCTTACAAGACATGGTATGTGTGGCTTAGTCCGTTATTCCTCCTGACCCCTCAATTATTCTGTTGTTGGTGTTGTTGTTAATGTTGTTGTTGTTTTTAACGTTTCCGACAGCATCAGCATCACAATATCGTTTCTAGATCTAGGAACTTTTGCCACCGCCACGGGAACAGTCCAGAGGGAGGTTGGATCCAGGGTTGTGTGTTCTTTGTTCTTAATCTTTGCTCGTTTCAGGTGATCATGGGTCTCTTATGTCCATTCTACATTGCCCGGCTGGAGTTCAAATCCAAGGAAGAACTCCAGTTGATGCCGCAGACAGAGGAGGAACATCTGTACGGCCTGGAAGACGACAACGATAATGATAGTGTGGAGAATGGAACCACGCATAATCCTCAGCACAGGAATACTGAGGCCGACGTAGAGGTGAGTGGATAGGCAGTAGTAATGCTCCTCACGTAGGAATAGGATACATAATTACATTACAATTGAAATGGGGGTCTTTTCTGAGGAAATTCCTGTGTGCGGAGTCCAGTATGTAGGCATATTGCACCCCACAAATAGATAGGTATCACTTTCTGACTTGGAGAGTACAGAGGTCTCTCTGATTTGGCGGTGCAGGGAGCTACCGAGCTCCTTAATATAGCCTGTTTGTACTCCTACATCTGAAAATAAGACTGGAAAATTCTTTTATATACCTTGAGAATTTCTTGGTTTGCTTCTCTAGCATTTTGATGACTTTATTGGGTACATTTTCTAGTTTTATTTAATACAGGTACGGGACACTTTCTGTAGAGGTGAGTGGATAGGCAGAAGTAATGCTCCTCACGTAGGAATAGGATACATAATTACATTACAATTGAAATGGGGGTCTTTTCTGACGAAATTCCTGTGTGCGGAGTCCAGTATGTAGGCCTATCGCACCCCACAAGTAGATAGGTATCACTTTCTGACTTGGAGAGTACAGAGGTCTCTCTGATTTGGCGGTGCAGGGAGCTACTGAGCTCCTTAATATAGGTAGCCTGTTTGTACTCCTACATCTGAAAATAAGACTGGAAAATTCTTTTTATACCTTAAGAATTTCTTGGTTTGCTTCTCTAGCATTTTGATGACTTTATTGGGTACATTTTCTAGTTTTATTTAATACAGGTACGGGACACTTTCTCTTATTATTTTTTAAATAGAGATTTTCTTAGGCAACTTTTCCTGTTTTGAGTTTCCCTGGTAATTCTTCGAATTAATCGAAGGCTTCGGGTATTTCCTCTCATTGTTTTAACGAGCGTTCACTTTTACATTTTCTCTTCACAGGGTGACACGTATCGCTATCATGTACGTATCTATGTTTCACTTGCACTTAGCACCCCCTCGGTACTTGGCGAAATACTCAACCTTAACCTCTTTCTCGACATTAACTCTCTGTATCTAATATAATCTTCTTGTATGGAATATTATCCTTTTGTATTTTGATCTATTAATAATTATCTATTTGTCTCGGTACTTGGCGAAATACTCAACCTTAACCTGTTTTTCGACATTAACTCTCTGTATCTAATATAATCTTCTTGTATGGAATATTATCCTTTTGTATTTTGATCTATTAATAATTATCTATTTGTCACTTTGTGCTCTCTTGCAGAATTCGCCGATATTTAACAGCGTATTTTCTCCCCTGTTACCTTCCACTAATAACGCGTCTATTGCGTCTCTTCACTGTTGGTTATTTGGCACAATCTTCTTAAAGTGTATTTCATCGTCTAACAGTCTAACACTTATATGTTAATAATGAAAAACTGGGCTGATCTGCGGAATCAAGGAAGATTTGTTATAAAGATAGTGGAAAAAACAGACAGCAAGGTGTCATGCCTATCAACCCATCCAAATGAGCACCACGCGCGACGTTGATTACCTCCAGTGTTCTATGAAAAACTGTCGACAAGGTGTCATGCCTATCAACCCATCCAAATGAGCACCACGCGCGACGTTGATTACCTCCAGTGTTCTATGAAAAACTGTCGAAATAAAAACTTTTTTCTTCAAGAGGTTGAGAAAGGGGACTGTAAATGCTGAGGTCTTATCGTCCCGGAACCGAAGAGAGGAAAGGATGGGGAAAAGCCAGCCGTTCCGAGAAACGAACCTTATCTGTTTAGGAGAAAATCCGCTTCAGAAGTTCTATTCTTTTAGATTTCTCCATTCTACCTCAATGAGGAGGAATCGAATTAGCGAGCAGAATGCCTATACAAATCTGCACGAGAAGAGAAAGATGAAGGATTAGAGAGAAAGAGAGAAAGGGAGAAAGAGAAAGAAAGAAAGAAAGAGAGAGAGAGAGAGAGAGAGAGAGAGAGAAAGAGAAATAGGGAGGAAGGGAGAGGGAGAAAGGAAGAGAGAGAGGAAGGGAGAGAAAGAGGGAGTGAGGCAGAGAGAAAATATTCTTAGCCTGGAAAAAAAATCCTGGTTTGTGGGATAAATTTTCCGATGCCGCATACAGTGAAGTTAATAATATTATTACAAGCGAGGGAGGAGAGAATCAGAGAACTGAGAGAAGGGGAGAGGAAACGGAAAAAAGAAAGGCTGCATAGAAAGAGATTGGAGAAGAAACTCTGGATAGAAAGAGATCGGAGGAAGAAACAAGAGAGAGAAAAAGAGACATTTCGAAGTGGAGAAAAGGTTTTCAATATGTAAGAGATGAGCACTGAGCATTGAAAATCTTTGAATGCTGCATAGAAAGAGATTGGAGAAGAAACTCTGGATAGAAAGAGATCGGAGGGAGAAACAAGAGAGAGAAAAAGAGACATTTCGAAGTGGAGAAAAGGTTTTCAATATGTAAGAGATGAGCACTGAGCATTGAAAATCTTTGAAACCTCGCCAGCCAGCCAGGCAAATAAAAAACAAATCGAATCAAAGAACAGGGCGGTCGTAAAGCTGTGGCATGTGGCACGACTTGAACTCTTGGCGGATAGTCTATGTAGATTAGTCTAGAAAACAAGAATAGTAAAGGACGTCAAGGTGGTGCTCATGTTCAGACTGTCATCCAGAATTCCAGATACTCACCACATTATCGAAGACTGGGTAGCATTGTGAAGCTCCTTACCAAGAGTGATGTAGGGATGGTAATGGTAACTTTTTGGTTTGTTGGACCGCTGTCCCGTTGAGAGAAATCTTTAACGTTATTTGACGAAAACTCTTTTCTGCACATGCACAGGAACGAGTTTTAATCAAATAACGTTAAAGACTTCAATTAACGCTAATTTTGGTAGCAAAAACTCTCTAATATTGTTGGTCTAATATTGTCGGATTCGTAATCTAATGTCTCATGTTGTTCCATGCTCCAGTATGTGCGACTATCGTACGACACACGACCAGAGAACATCCTACAACTGTTCACCCGGGAGTGGTCACTGGAGCTGCCCAAACTTCTCATCACGGTCCAGGGGGGTAAGGCCAACTTCGAGCTTCAGCCCAAACTCAAGAAGGTGCTCCGGAAGGGTCTACTTAAAGCTGCCAAGACCACGGGCGCTTGGGTGTTCACTGGTGGAACTAACACAGGTAAAAACCGGTTTACCAATAACGAACCTTATCTGTTTAGGATAGTATCCGGCTCCAAGCTAAGTAGGCTAGCTGGGATTTCTTTCTAAACTTTATGGTGAGCTACTTAGGCTCTGAATAGGGCTTAACTCCATACACAAAAAGCCCACTCTGAGGCTTAGGAGTGGGGGCAGCAGCTCCAAAAGATGGGTTAAGCTTATAGGAATCTAGACCCAAGAGAGTACCAATTAGTTTTTGCTTTGCATAACGCATAGCCCCAAGTAAAGAGATGGCCGTCAAAGTTAATTATGCAATTTAAAGATGTGTCCACACATAGTTGACGCCTTCGATCGACGTCGACTGAAACCGTACACTGCCTCATTAGCATAAATTCATGTCTTCTCCTTCTGCACACACAGTTGACGGGGTCGAAGACAAAGACTGGTGCACAAGCTACGAGCTGCGATTCTTTTCACGACCAAATTCTCATTTTCATAATGTTATTATTAGACGTTGATCTAGCGTTTGATGTTGTAAACGACTAATGTTTTTCTGACCGGCAGGTGTGACGCGTCAGGTAGGCGATGCCCTCCTCATGGAGAGATCTCAGAGGTCTGGCCGCGTGGTCAGCATAGGTATCGCCCCCTGGGGGATAGTCGAGAACAACCACGAGCTCATTGGTCACAACAAGGATGTGCCCTATCATTCCATTTCTTCGCCCCGATCCAAGTTTGCCGTCCTGAACAACCGGCACGCCTATTTCCTATTGGTGGACAATGGGACGGCAGGGAAGTACGGGGCGGAAATCATACTCAGGCGAAAACTGGAGAAGTACATTTCCAACCAGAAACTACATCCGGGTAAGTCGAAAATTGTGGGTGCGAAAGGGGGGGAGAATGGAGAACCTTTAGTTTTGTAATTGACCTTTTTCAATACTTCCCTGACAGACATTAATGATTTTTAAAGACAATGTCCGAGAACTGCCAGTAGTTAAAGTACCCACATGGTTCTATCAACGTACATTAAATTTAAAGATGAAAGATGACTTAGCTCGTAGATTGGCAATGTGAGTGGGCAGTGCTGAGGCTCCTCTTACGAGGTATCAACCTGCCAACCCTAGTAGGTATCAAGTTACTATAGTCTCATTTAATTTGCCAAGCAACAAACACTTAGGTACTAGGGATAGAACGGTGAGAGCTTTCTGTTAAGTACAAGGGTAGAAGCTTTCTGTTCTCCTCGTTCACAAGTAGATAGCTAGATATAGATAGATACTTTGGTAGGTATATCACGAGAAAAATAAGAAAGAAACTAATTGAAGACGGTAACAATAACAAAACGTGAAGTTCTTTTAATTAAAAAACAATACATCAAATCCATTAAGAAAGGAGAAAGGAAAAAAGAACAATTTCGGGAGCAGTTTTCTCAGTTTAACAAGACGTGTACCTATCTCTGTTACACGTTTATGTAAAAAGAAAACAGCTGCGAACAGCATTTTTGATAACTAGAGAAGAGTAGAAGACTAAAAATATTCTCGTCTTTTGCCCTGGGAAAATTCTAAAATGTTGTCTTCATAATAAATGTAATTTTTGAATGGAGTAAACGGAGACGGTAATAGGGAGCTATTTAAAATTAAAAAAAAAAAAAAAAAAAAAAAAAAAAAAAAAAAAAAACTTAAAGAAAACACGTAGGTAGGTACCTTCATATCCATAACAGTTTGGCTTTGGAGAGTTTGGAGTAATAACGGGAGAGAAAAGACGACAAAACTTGCGATTTGGGTTATATCCTTAAAAAAGAACGATATAAACGAGGGGTAGGATCGGGATGGATGGTTGTTTTATCGCGATTATAGCCGGCTAGACCATTTTGTGTTAGGTCATATTCAAATTCAAGTTTCAAAGGCCCTAGTTCTCTAGTAACCTACTAAACTGAAATAACTTGCAGCTTACTGAAATAAATTCTTTTATTATCCATCTCACACAGACTAAACGTTTCTTTTTGCAAGTGATACATCAAGCTCTAATACTATCTATTATCTTGATAGATGACTCGGTAACTTTTGTTAGACGTTCCCATTTTAATCCCTCCAAAGCTGTTCTTAGAACGAAAATATTTTCATCTCTTGAACGACTCTGTAATTCCAGTATAACTTGATGCATTGTTGCCCCCACTTCAATTTTCTTTCACTGTAAATTCTTCTTTTGTACAGTATCTACCTGGTGCATTGTGCTTAACATTATAGATTATGGCACTTCAATCTTCTTTCACTGTAAATTCCGTCTCGAGTTGGTTTCTTACATTTATTTCAATCATTTTCGAATTTTCTTTCCTCCCCGTCTTTCGCTCATCTCCATTTTTTCCTTTTCCTGTTGCAGTTCTCGAGTTCTCGTGTCTTTTATTTGATTTATATTTTTCCTCTGTTAGTCTGTTGCATTGTTACTGTTGCTACTTCAAGGACAGAGCTAGGTATTTCATTTTATTTTTATCATTATTAGTATCTTAAAAAAAAAAAAAAAAAATAGAATACCTACCTACTTATCATTATTATTTTTATTTACCTACGTATTTATGTCTTCTTCTTTTTTCTCGCCATTTCCCGTTTTCAGACGGGATCGGCGTTTTTCGTCAGTCTCTCAATCAGCCCTAGCCAGGGTGATTGTTTTGGACTGGAATGTGGTTTTGGCTACAAAAATTTTACGAGTAGGTAGATGTCTTTCGCACTCAACCTTTGCTATTTCTTCAGCAAGGGAAATTTCAGACTGGTATACTCCCTGTTTAAAGTCCCCCAGCCAGACTAAGCTGGTGTACCTTCCCTTTATCATACCTTCATAACCTTAATATTGTCTTAGCTATCATACCCTAGCTTTTGTCCCAGTTCTATCTATTGTACCAGCCATTCCGAGTTGATAAGTCATAATTTCTCCAACCTCAAAGGTTAGTTCGTGCATTGGGTCACGATTAATTTAAATTCCGTGCACAAATGCCAGGTAATTTATTTCCTCTTTCCCTCTTCCTCGATCTCTCTCCCTCTCCTTCAGTCTGTTTCAGTCTCACCTTTTCTCTCTCCTCCCCTTCTACCACATTCTTCTCTTCCTGTTACTATCCCTTCTCCTTTCTCTACCTGTCTCCCTCCCTTTATTATCTCCTACATTTTTTCGAGTTTAATCTCTCGTCAGTTAGTTTAATCTGACGATCAGGCAGTCCTCGCAGAATCTGAAATGGAACTCAAAACAATGGTTGAAAGTATATGTGAAGCAGGGAAAAGGTATGGGATGAAGATCAACGTTGGAAAGACAAAAGTAATGATGATGGGAAATATAGAAGAAAGCTTGAATATAACACTAGAAGGAGAAAAACTGGAACAAGTAAACAAATTTAAATATTTAGGAGGAATGATTTACTCCAGTGGAAGTTGTACAGAAGAGATTAGAGGCAGAATATCCATGGGAAAAACAGCTTATGTGAAGGTTCAAAACATATTGACGGCTCGAAGAATACCCTTGCAACTGAGGAAAAGATTCGCGAAATGCTTCATCTGGAGTGTAGTGCTATATGGGTCAGAGACATGGACACTAAGAAAGAAAGAAGAAAAATATCTAGAAAGCTTCGAAATGTGGTTATGGAGAAGAATGGAGAATATCAAATGGTCGGACAAAATACGGAATGAGGAAGTGTTGAGAAGAGTGGAAGAAGAAAGAAATATAGTAAAGACAATAAAGAAGAGAAAAGCAAGTTGGGTCGGACACATCCTAAGAAGAGATTGCATTCAAAGAAAAATCATGGACATAAAATTCGAAGGAAGTAGATCGAGGGGAAGAAGGAAGTTTGGTATGCTGACAGACATCTTAAGAGGAAGGACTTATGAACAAATGAAGAATGATGCCCAAGATCGAGAAAGCTGGAGAAGGTTCTGCTGAAACCTGTCATATGACAGATCTACTATTATATATATAGCTAAATTCATCATATCTGTCCCTGGCAGCGAGTATAATCGGATCAAATGAGGAAGTGAAAGTAGCTTGGCACTAAACGACTGATACTATTAATGCTAATTTCATACTGCTTGGCGAAATACACCGACCTTAGCTAACTATAACTAAGTACCTAACTACTGAGCTACTGAGTATATTAGTAAAACGGGATTTTCAGATTAAGAGGACAAAACTAAGGATAATTATGCACTTGGTCAACTTTTGATATGTGGAATGTGGATACCTGGGGTTAGATTTGAGATCGAGAATCTCTCTCATGTTAAGATCTGGCGGCAGTGTTTGTGTAAGTTGGGTTCTCCTTTCTTGTACAGATGTTTTAGATCAGAAGAGATTGGCTTGCTTTGATTGGCTTGATCACCCAACGTGGAAATGTCCATCCAAAATGTGGAAATGTTGTAGCCGTTTACACATATTTTCTTCGATTCGAAGAATTGTTTTTGTTTGAATATTTGAATAAATATAAAATCGTTGCTAGAAAAAGAAAGAAGAAGAAAACTACATACATTAAATACTAATCTGGGAAACATTCTCATTTCTGCACATACCCCGAAAAAATTCGTGGGGGTCATAATCTTAATGCGAAAACAATAAATTTTCAACAATATTTCACCTCAAATTAACGTTGATAACACCATTGTGTTTAATAACAACCATCGCATCGTATTGTAAACTATCTTGTATCTTGAACCTCTCTCTGGGCACTTGGTATATTTCATCGCCCACTTGAAATGTGTTGTTTCGTCCAAATTGCATTAACCTCCTGACATTTATATTAAGTGGATCATGGGCCTTCAGTTTCAGTTCTAATAGAGATTGAGACCATGTGTTGCAGCGGGACTACAAGACCATCCAGTATCCCGTGTATACTACTTGCGTACTGTAGTACTAGTTGCGTACTAGATTTACAAGTCCATAATACCAAACATGAAACAGAATAAGATTCATATTATTGAACACTTTCCTACATAGGTACCTATATCGCCATGACCGAGTGGTCAAGAGCACTGACTCTCAACCCGAAGGTGCTGGGTTCTAAATTAGAACCCCGACCAATTGTCCTCATGAGGTTGAGTGCATCTTGAAAGGGCTAGCTGCACTTGACAGCTTGACGTACCTGGCAATAATCTCTTCAGTTCAGATATCATTTACTATGCTCTGTATTTTTACACGAACCGATATACATGCTTAACTGTGAAACTACAATTTCAACTAAAACAGCTAAAACTATAGGAACACGCATAGGTGATATGCAAGAAGTCACCTTCTTTTATACATTTATACCAATGGTATAATACATTTATACCAATGTACCTACGTATCTAACTATCTATCTCATCTATTTATAAACTCATCAGTATTATTCATGAAACAACTAGTGCATAGCTGATGAATAGAGAACTATAAAAGGCACGAGACTTCAACGTTGTAGCTATGAACTTTAACGTCACTCATATTCATACCTACCTACTCATTTTTTTTTTTTAAATCAGTAGGTATCATCTACCTATCTCTATCTACCTACTTAGACTTTTTATCATGCTCGAAGACTGTTTCACACTCAGGTGGTGTAGACTTCTGAACTTTCTGAATGACTTGAAAAAAAAAAAAAAAAAAAAAAAAAAAAAAAAATTTTTTT
>NW_007378974.1:66792-72997 GCF_000475195.1 Diaphorina citri
AATGTCATCGCGCTAGTATTCTAACTAAAATTCGCTACACACCACTCCTGTGCTTTCTCATGACTGACGTTCCACCCTTTTTGTTTCTGCGAGGGACGGTGCGGCGGTTGTGCGGGTGTGTATCTATGGAGAGGGGGGGCATTGATTTTTTGGTTTGATTTGTGATAGGGCCAGTTTGATTTCCCGTTATATTTATTGGGTCTAATATTTGTTTGTTACGGTTTCTATTTTGAAAATATATTTGTTAGACTTCGATTCTCTTTTTTTTCTTCTGATGAAAGTTCGTAAGATAAGTAGTGTTACTATTTTTTTTCTGTTCTTCATGTTTGGAGTGTGACGATATTCGGTTATTTTGATTGAAGATGACCCAAATGAGTTTCCCGGCCTATCAAAGGTCAAATTGTTTTACGTTCATTCTGGAGAACTATATGTTGTAGAATCCATCCTTCTCTGTTACTCTACATGACAGGAGTAATAGTAGTGTACCACAGTCTGATCCTCGCCTGTGAGGATCGTTCCAACAAGTCTGTCTCGCTGGGGTCGTGGAGACTAAAACGAAACCAGCTTGTCAAGCCACATGAGCAGTTATACACTGTGGTGAGATAGGGATCTACAGTGGTTTCAAATCCGTGCTCAGGCTGTAGTGCGTTATCAAACGGGAAAAAAAGGTTACAGGTTTATCTGGTCAGTTTACTTGGTCTCTAACAGGTCTACCCACTTCGACGTATTACTGTCACCCCACTGTGTACCGCACAATGACACCATGGGAATCTATTGTGTCCGATGCAGTATGGATTGTGTTTTGGACCGACATCGAATTCGACGCGACTGTCTTCGACCATGTTGACCACTAGCTAAGACCCATTGCCTGTTCTCGTAAGCTCGCGGCCTAGTGTTTGGCGTCGTAGGATGTACAATTGAAATGGTTGTTTAAAGTTTGCTTCCCGGGTCTCGTGAAATCATATTGATCATCGGAAATCCGCGAGCGATTAGTATCCAAGTAGCTTCCAGGAGACATAGTGGGTGGCTCTCATTGGACGAAAAGCGTTATAGGCGGAGAGCAATGCTGCGTGGTAATTCATGGACCCATACTCGCCACCAGTTGCGTGGTAAGTCATGGAAGCATAGGTATAAACGATATTTCTCCTACCTTCGACATATTGGCAGGTTAAGCAATAGAAAAAACACTCGAAATTTTGCAAATTTCTGCAATAAACTACGAGTAGTAGTGGCCTCGTACTCGTACCAGTGTGAGCGCGCAAAAAAAAAATATACTTTTTCGGACAGATTAGACGCAGTACTTCTCAAAGTTGTTGCCACCGCGGCACACTTCTCAGACGCGATCTTCTCACGCGGGACTCTCCAATCTCTCGCGACAAACCCATAGGCGACCTCAAAGCAACACTGAAGTTGCGTCCCGGCACACCAGTTCGAAGGAGCAACCGAATTAGACATTAAAAATCTTGAGAAGAATCCACAAAGGCGAGGTCAATATCCTGGAGCATTCTCTACCTACCTTTAACCCTTCGTAGATTCATATTAGCTTAACCCATCCTTTAGGGAGGGCTGTTTGCCCCATACATCTGTAAGCCTCAGAGGGGACTTTTTGTGTATGGAGTTTAAGCACGATAACCAGCGCTTAGTAATTATGTGGCCCAATCTTGAAACAAAAGAAGATGAAATGGCATGCGTGAGACATGAATGGCTTGATTAAATTAATCTTATACATTCGACAACTTTTTACCAAGTCAGGTATGTGGAATAGTTTTATCGACTTGACGATTCTCTTGCTACAAAGTCCCAAACTAAAACGTTCCTTTTTTCCGCAAAATCCCCTATCAGTAGGTGGCCTATAAAACTCCGCAATTACTTGACATCCTCTAAAACTTCTTTCTTCCACAAAATTTCATATTAATATATTCCGTTTTTTCCGCAAAATCCCCAATTCACATCATCTGAAAGTCGAGAATTAATACCTATCCTTTGGAACTCTAGATTCATCTAAAACTTTCTTTCTTCAAGAAAATTCAAAACTTATTATTCTTTAGAGCTGTAAGTAGATTTATCTAAAACTTCCTTTCTTCCGGTAAAATCCCTAACCAAATTCCTCTATAACTCTAGATTAGTCTAAAACTTTTCTTCCGGAAAATGCCCCATTAATCCCAAACTCTTTTCCACACAAAACGGAGCCCCAAAACCCATCAATTAATACCCTCTTCAAACTTTTTTCCGCAGAAAACAAAGCCCCTCTCAGCGAGACGCAGAAGAAGCGGATAGAGCAGCTCAAGAGCCGGCCCCGGAGGCGGCCCGACTGGTCGGACATGATGAAGGAGGTGGAACAGGGGAAGAAACTGCGGCATGTCCAGTGTAATGACCGCAGTGCGCCTATTATATCCGTCGTGAAGAAGGACGCGGGAGATGAGGGCGAAAAGGTAAGGCCAGCCACTCACTATCAAGTAGGCCTGACAGGTATGGCTGATCAGGTCCGTCTTGTCAGATCTATGCGATACCTAATGAGCACACACGCTATAAGATAGACCTGACAGGTACGGCGAAAAGGTCCGTCTGTCAGGTCTACCTAATAATGAGTGTCTGACCTAATATAATGTTAATGGAACCTGGCCTAGCGCACTGCCGCGTGTTTCAGACGGATGTAGAATCGCCTGACAATTACATTACATTGAAATGGTGAACTTTTCTGCGGAGTGTGCGAAATCGAAATCCATGTGTGCGGAGTCCAGTATATAGGACTTTTGCACCAAAATCCTGTATATATTTTGATAATGCCCGACCGTAATGTGGTGTGGACACTGCTTAAGGTGTGTCCAAACAGAGTCGATCGACGACGAGGTGAATCTATGTTGTCGAGGCAGTGTGGACGGTTCAGTCGATATTGATCGACAGCCGATCGATTGTGGACACACCTTTAAAGTCTAACTGTTTGGTTGTTGATTTCAGTTCGTATTTGAATCGGAGAAGAAAGATGTGGACGCGGTACACAACGCTCTGCTCAGTGAAATCCAACAAGGAGTCAAACTAAGAAAGGTCAAAGTGAACGATAGAAGTAAACCGAACCTGAGCGGTAAGTTAGCCAAGCAAGACCCTCACAGATGAACGAAAATTTCATATTTTATATCCTTTGCTTAAGACGTTGACCATCAGATCAGGGAAATCAACATGTACCTTTTATAATAACTAGTAACTATCCGGGGATTTGACATCTCTAGGGCTTCAGATTTTACAAATGGGAAAATCGTTACGATATTGGGGGAATTGACAAACGCCCGTACAAATTAAGAAATAATTAGGTAAGAAGTTTACCAATCTAATAATCTTCTTTTTTCCGTCCGGCTATACTCTTGATTTCTCCAATGATTCGCTGCAGCTATTGCACGTTCATTTGCGTCAGTAAGGCTGAGCAACCCTTTGAAAATATGGATAACCTACGATTTCTAGGAATAAGATAGGTACTTAATGCCATGGACTTACTCCATGATTCACCCTTTGAAAATATGGATAACCTACGATTTCTAGGAATAAGATAGGTACTTAATGCCATGGACTTACTCCATGATTCACCCTTTGAAAATATGGATAACCTACGATTTCTAGGAATAAGATAGGTACTTAATGCCATGGACTTACTCCATGATTCACCCTTTGAAAATATGGATAACCTACGATTTCTAGGAATAAGATAGGTACTTAATGCCATGGACTTACTCCATGATTCACCCTTTGAAAATATGGATAACCTACGATTTCTAGGAATAAGATAGGTACTTAATGCCATGGACTTACTCCATGATTCACCCTTTGAAAATATGGATAACCTACGATTTCTAGGAATAAGATAGGTACTTAATGCCATGGACTTACTCCATGATTCACCCTTTGAAAATATGGATAACCTACGATTTCTAGGAATAAGATAGGTACTTAATGCCATGGACTTACTCCATGATTCACCCTTTGAAAATATGGATAACCTACGATTTCTAGGAATAAGATAGGTACTTAATGCCATGGACTTACTCCATGATTCACCCTTTGAAAATATGGATAACCTACGATTTCTAGGAATAAGATAGGTACTTAATGCCATGGACTTACTCCATGATTCACCCTTTGAAAATATGGATAACCTACGATTTCTAGGAATAAGATAGGTACTTAATGCCATGGACTTACTCCATGATTCACCCTTTGAAAATATGGATAACCTACGATTTCTAGGAATAAGATAGGTACTTAATGCCATGGACTTACTCCATGATTCACCCTTTGAAAATATGGATAACCTACGATTTCTAGGAATAAGATAGGTACTTAATGCCATGGACTTACTCCATGATTCACCCTTTGAAAATATGGATAACCTACGATTTCTAGGAATAAGATAGGTACTTAATGCCATGGACTTACTCCATGATTCACCCTTTGAAAATATGGATAACCTACGATTTCTAGGAATAAGATAGGTACTTAATTACATAAGTAGGCGTTCACATTAATATTATTATATTCGGAAGCTCCCAACAACCATTATCAAGAAAACGCCATACCCTTTTCAGGTGCCCTGGACGAAGCAATGATGCAAGCTCTGGAGCATGACCGAATAGATTTCGTCAAGCTACTGCTCGAAAACGGAGTGAGCATGCGAAAGTTCCTAACCATTCCCAGACTCGAAGAACTCTACAATACGGTAAGTTAAAGAGAGGAAGCAAAAGTTTCCAACTTATGAAAAGCTTTGGAAGAATGGAAGATGTTAAACTTGTTCAAAGTGGTGCAGGTAGGAAAGTTTTCCTATTCTCTTGGTGTAGTTCGTGCAAGAGTTTGAATGCAGTTTTTGGTTGCACCTGTCATCTAGTTTTGACATTGATGACCCCTTTTATATTATTAATGGAATCTCAGAGGAAATGTCGAAATATTCAGTTTCTTTCGTGACCTTGTTTCCTCTCTGGAGACTTGGAGAGAAGGGGGAAGATTTTTTTCACCTTCCTATCATAACGATGGCTTTGTTTTCCTCTAGAGAGATATGTATGACGTCTTCGAAATTACAATGCAGAATATCTGAAAAGGGGTAAAAGGAAATAGCTTATCCGTCACAGATAGTCAAAGGCACCTACGATAGTAAAAATAATAAACTAATAAAGCAAAACACGGAGGGCAGTCCTAAGCACATTTTTCTCGCTAGCCTATTATAAGATTTTGATGTATGATAGATAATTGGTGTTAAGAAATCTGAAGTTTATACTCCGATCCTATCCGCTTTTCCACCCGGGTTTTACCTGGGTTTTCTACCCTTATTCTATACTGGGTTTTACCCGGATAGAATCCTATTTTGGTTACTTGAATTCAAGCTGGTGTTGGGCGAACGTCAAATGCTTTTAACTAGATGTTCATATCTTTCAACAAGTATGGTAAATAACTAAGTAAGATTAATCTATTTTGCAGAAACAAGGCCCAAGTAACACGATGGGCTTCATATTGAGAGACGTGAGGCCCCATATACCCCGAGGCTACATGTACACGCTACACGATATCGGATTGGTCATTAACAAGTTGATGGGAGGAGCTTATCGGTAAGATGATGATGATGTCAGCTTTCCGTGCTGTTATTTTGCTGGTAATATAAGCACGCAGCTTATCGGTAAGACTGACCAGGGATCCCAATAGAGCTTTTAGCTAAATCCTTTAGGGATGAGCTATTTTGGTTTTAACATTATCAAGGGTCATCCTTTTGGTTTTATTTACACTCCTGATTAAATTTGTGAGATAAAACAAAAAGGACCAATTGGTTTTATGGAAAGCTTGCTCATTGTATCAATTTTTCTTTTGGTTTCAACAACCGTTCTTTCGGTCTCACCAACGATCCTTTAAGTTTAAGTAATGGTTCCTTCGATTTTACCAACAATCCTTTCGGATTGCACAATGGTTCTTTCGGTTTTATCAGTGTGCCTTTTGTCACTGATGAGTGATGACCCTGCTTAAAATATCACAATTTTATTAAGAGTACCATCTCTTTTATGATTTTTACAATCATTTCGTTTCTATGTACTAACTCCGTCTTCTGCCTCAGTGGAGTAATGGTCAAGACGCTCACCTGGTAACAGGAGGGCGTGGATTCGATCCCAGCCAAGGCATTTATTTGAAAATTTGACCACATAATAATGGAGCTCTAAGGGTTGGGTGGCTGAGAACG
>NW_007378975.1:0-21298 GCF_000475195.1 Diaphorina citri
GATTCTTGTTGTCCTGTGATTTTTTAGAGTATTTGATGTAAAGGACTAGATTTACTATGAGATAATGCATTCTGTATAATCTGTATATACCTATATTACTTTATCTTCATATTGTTTGAATGTTACATGACTGAAAAGTATTCCCAAGTCGTCATCATTAAACAAAGGGTAGGTACCTATATTACTTTATCTTCATATTGTTTGAATGTTACATGACTGAAAAGTATTCCCAAGTCGTCATCATTAAACAAAGTAGGTACCTCTAAACAACATTTTAATTCGACAAGAACTTTGTGGCCTTCCCTCTCTCTACTCTGTGGAAAGATATCAACTTGTGCATAATATCACAAGTAAATGAAACTTGTGATATACACTCAGGATAATTAGCAAAGTTTTGTCTCTTGAAAAAGGCTTCAATCTTAAGGTGTATCTAAACCTGGTCGACCGGCTGTCGATCGACGAGTTGAATCTACTCGTACGTTGTCGAGGCAGTGTGAACCTCATTTGAACTACATACATGTTTATATTTCTTTTGTTTGAATTACATGTTTAAAGTACCCGCTAGCTAGACAGTGATAGCGCTGTTATTCAACAGCTTCAAGCTATAATCTTTAACAAAACCCATCGTTATTCTATCAATCAATCAGACAATGGTCGATTCAGTCGATTGAAACTTGAAAAGTGGAAGTGTTCCAAAGTTCCAAATGATCTGCACGATTGTTTAAATGAATTCTATCGTGAATGTACGGGAGTATCTACTACCATTGATAAATAGAGTTACGATTAAGTATTATCTACTATTCGAAATAATTAAATTTAGAGTTGTAGGTTTGGTTTTATTTATGTACTTCAACCAAGTATTCGTAGGAGTAATTGATTTGTTTGAAAAAGAGAAAACTCTTGTCAGCAAGACAGGAATGGTTCTTTTGGATATCCGAATCCGAGATATTTTCTGCTACTTAATCCAAAATAAATGATAGAAGAGATTCCAACTGTGTTCATACGAACATCAGAATCAGAACAGTCCCTGTGAAATTTTAGAGTATCTACTACCATTGATAAATAGAGTTACGATTGAGTATTATCTACTATTCGAAATAATTAAATTTAGAGTTGTAGGTTTGGTTTTATTTATGTACTTCAACCAAGTACTCGTAGGAGTAATTGATTTGTTTGAAAAAGAGAAAGCTCTTGTCAGCAAGTCATAAGGAATGGTTCTTTTGGAGATCCGAATCCGAGATATTTTCTGCTACTTAATCCAGAATAAATGATAGAAGAGATTCCAACTGTGTTCATACGAACATCACAATCAGAACAGTCCCTGTGAAATTTTCAGGAAAATTTTCATTTTCTCCAGCAGTCACATAAGGAATGGTTCTTTTGGAGATCCGAATCCGAGATATTTTCTGCTACTTAATCCAAAATAAATGATAGAATTAAGAGATTCCAACTGTGTTCATACGAACATCACAATCAGAACAGTCCCTGTGAAATTTTCAGGAAAATTTTCATTTTCTCCAGCAGTCAAAATCGCAACAAATAGATCTTCCTTTTAAGAACCGTCCAAACTGAAATCTAGGGACCGCTTTGATTTTGTTTCCCTTGAAGTTACGTGGCGTTCCGTGACAGTCACCCATCCGAGTACTGTCCATACTCGACCGAGCTTTACCTTTCTGACGTAATTAACGGTGTCATTTCTATTTCAAAAGCTCCGGATAACACTGTCATAGTGATTGATGTCATTTGTGTTTTAAATGCTTAAAACGTCACAGTTCACTAGTATCAGATCTCAGATCTTCCTATCGTATCTAAAGGAGCATCAAAACCGTTCAACCTAATGGCTTTCTCAGAGTGAAGTGACATAACTGTTACGTTTTACGAATAATAAACGACGTAATGTGAAGATTATGCTGATTAAGACATTTCAATACGATGGATCCAGCTCATAAAATAATGGTGACAGAATCGACCCGTAATGATCTAAACTCTAAAGAGATACATATATAGGTACCCAGAAGTCCCATAACTCGGACTAAGATTCAGAACTTATAGACTAAAGATTAAGTAGCCTACTTAAATACCGATAAAGACATTAGCTGGATTTTGGTTCAACACTTTGAATTGGTAATTTGATACCTCTAATTGTTTCTTCGTTCTTTAATTTTTTTTTCTTTTTTTACCGTTCTTTCTTTCTTTCCGTTCTTTCATACCGCATTCTTTCCGTTCTTTCTTTTTTTTTTCGTTCTTTCATACCGCATTCTTTCCATTCTTTCTTTTTTTTTTTCGTTCTTTCATACCGCATTCTTTCCGTTCTTTCTTTTTTTTTTCGTTCTTTCATACCGCATTCTTTCCGTTCTTTCTTATCAATCAATCAGACAATGGTCGATTCAGTCGATTGAAACTTGAAAGGTGGAAGTGTTCCAAAGTTCCAAATGATCTGCACGATTGTTTAAATGAATTCTATCGTGAATGTACGAGAGTATCTACTACCATTGATAAATAGAGTTACGATTGAGTATTATCTACTATTCGAAATAATTAAATTTAGAGTTGTAGGTTTGGTTTTATTTATGTACTTCAACCAAGTACTCGTAGGAGTAATTGATTTGTTTGAAAAAGAGAAAGCTCTTGTCAGCAAGACATAAGGAATGGTTCTTTTGGAGATCCGAATCCGAGATATTTTCTGCTACTTAATCCAGAATAAATGATAGAAGAGATTCCAACTGTGTTCATACGAACATCACAATCAGAACAGTCCCTGTGAAATTTTCAGGAAAATTTTCATTTTCTCCAGCAGTCAAAATCGCAACAAATAGATATCTTCCTTTTAAGAACCGTCCAAACTGAAATCTAGGGACCGCTTTGATTTTGTTTCCCTTGAAGTTACGTGGCGTTCCGTGACAGTCACACCCATCCGAGTACTGTCCATACTCGACAGAGCTTTACCTTTAACAGTCTGACGTAATTAACGGTGTCATTTCTATTTCAAAAGCTCCGGATAACACTGTCATAGTGATTGATGTCATTTGTCGTGTGTGAATTTGAAGGATGTAGATATTCAGATGAGAGTATGTGAATCATTGTAAACAATCCTATACTAACTTGTCAGATTATAGACAATCTAAAGAATTCTTAAGCAATGCCTGTTTCTTATTATGGTAACAATATTCTTCCACAATAGATAGCTACCGGATATTACTCTATTACAAGTTGGACCGAAAAGTATTCTGAACTGAGCAGTATTGACTCTTTCAAAGTGATAGACTGATAGAGTTATACAATCCCACCTGATAACGTGTCCTGATCTTTGGGTTGATTGAGTTCGATGCTTGGGCCAAGATGTGCATTGGGGCATGTTTCCCTCCTATTAGGAATTAGGGTTAGGGCTACAAAGGTTAAGGCATTGCACAAGTCACCTGACTGATACTAGCACCCATATTTATGAACAAAATGCTGGCTCTATGTCTACATATAAATGGACTGGTACAACTTGATTTGAAGATCTTGATAGGAAGAAAGTAGTCTAGCTATGTTTTTCAAAGAACCCATCCGAGTACTGTCCATACTCGACAGAGCTTTACCTTTAACAGTCTGACGTAATTAACGGTGTCATTTCTATTTCAAAAGCTCCGGATAATACTGTCATAGTGATTGATGTCATTTGTATTTTAAATGCTTAGAATAACACAGTTCATCAGTATCAGATCGGACTATCGAAAGAAACATCAAAACCGTTCAATCCAATGGCTTTCTCAGAGTGAAGTGACATAACTGTTACGTTTTACGAATAATGAACGACGTAATGTGAAGATTATGCTGATTAAGACATTTCAAAACGATGGATCCAGCTCATAAAATAATGGTGACAGAATCGACCCGTAATGATCTAAACTCTAAAGAGATATACAGGTACCCAGAAGTCCCAGAACTCAGACCAAGATTCAGAACTTATAGACTAAAGATTAAGGAGCCTACTTAAATACCGATAAAGAAATTATCGAGGATTTGGTTCAACACTTTGAATTGGTAATTTGATACCTCTAATGATTGTTCTTTGAAAAAGCACTTATAGGTGTAGGGGCACACAGCCTTAGAAGGATTGAGCTTTTACAAATCTTGATAGTCATTGATTATTCTCACTTTACGAATGAGTTATTACTTGATGACTTCATCTGGTAGCGCTGCTTACTGATCTGGTTATTACACGATAGTAGTAGCTGTTCTGGGACCCCTTGGTAATAGCTATTATGGACTAACTGTCTGGTAAAGAGTGATTAATTGCATGTCATAAGGAATTGAATGTTAATGATGCTGTTACCAGAACAATATTGCACGTCAGGAATGCATGAATTGAGTTATCACTGAAATTAATCATATTAGATAGGACTAGAATCAGTAGAACTTTTTCACAGAATATTATTGGATCTCATGTCTTTATAAAGAAGTAGTGAACAGTACCTGTCTATTTGCATGAGATTAATAACCGAGGGAAGTCCAGTTCGATAACATGAATCGTAATATCTAAATATAAATCATACAGAAATATAATCGTACAAAATATAATCGTAAAAATAATGTCTACATATAAATGGACTGGTACAACTTGATTTGAAGATCTTGATAGGAAGAAAGTAGTCTAGCTATGTTTTTCAAAGAGATTATAGACTGGTTTTACTATGCTGAACAACACACGCACTTACAGATCTACAGGATGTATTACCACCAGAAGTCCCACCCAAAAAGAACACAGAGCAACGTTCAATTACATCTACAGAATCGGACTAGCTACCCCGTTATAACAGTTTACAATCAACACTAGGCTCCGTATTTTCCTGAACACAAAACCATAGATTGGTTGCAAATATAGAGAAACGATCAATAACATTTTTACTGACGGACTGCCCAGTTTGGGTCGCCAAACGACACTTTTCAAAGAGATTATAGACTGGTTTTACTATGCTGAACAACACACGCACTTACAGATCTACAGGATGTATTACCACCAGAAGTCCCACCCAAAAAGAACACAAAGCAACGTTCAATTACATCTACAGAATCGGACTAGTCACCCCGTTATAACAGTTTACAATCAACACTAGGCTCCGTATTTTCCTGAACACAAAACCATGAGGAGAAGAACAGCGACCTAGGGGATCTCCCTGCGCCAGCTCAAGATCTACCTGCCCCTCCAGAAGTTCTCAGCTACCCTAAGCGACGTCCCAGCAAGCGAAGAAGAAAGACAACCACCCCGATCCCTATTGAAGAGGAATATCTGCTGACAGCCAAGAAAGCCACAGCAGTGCCGTCAATACCACCAAGTCATATGCCTGAGAATATTGAGGAAATTATTGAGCAAGAGCCACCACAGGATACGTTGAAAATCAAAGAGAAGATCAACAGTGTTCCACCTGTGTTGGTGATACCAACAGAGTCTGCAAGTCCGCTGCTGATTCCTCTGCCCACCGTAATGACATTGCTTCCAAAGAACATCACCAAGTTAGAAGAGATTTAACTCGATCATTTTGTACTTCGTTTGTTTGTTACTTGATAAATGCACTTCATACCACATTCCACATCTCAGGACTTGTGGTTATTGGAGGAATCTACCAACAATACCAACATCTATTCTAGATAATCTGGCTACCAAGTTTTTTTTTTTTTTCTTTTTTTTTTCTGAGCACATTTGGTGGTTTGGTGGTTAGGTCAGAGGTACGTATTTACAGTAAGCAACCTCCGTGGTTAAGTGGGTATCACACTAGGCTTGCTGCCGACTTGCACATGCACACTGGAACGGAGGTCCGTGTGGTGCACTCAGCCTAGTGAGGAGCTACTTATAAGTAGCGACCAATAGCGGCATAACCAAAACAAAAGGAAAATACAGAGCTGATAGATTTAGGAAAAGAAGTGCTTGGTAATACCTACTGTCTTGACCGCAAAAATTGTCAAGAGGATCTCGGTTTTACAGCAAAAATTTACAAATTTACAACATATTTACAGAGGCTAACTACTAGTTTGGTCTTCGTGTAAATAGTGCTTACAAGATATGATATTATTTACAATACCATTTACATTAATGTCTATATCCCGTATGACACTATGAAAACAAATTAATAGTAAAAAACTATCTTCTTTTTATTTATTTATCTCCATCAAATAAAAATTCACTTTCACTTCATCTTCGTTTGCTTCCTCCAATTGAATTGAAACGAAGAGTGCAATGTGCAATCTGCAAGATTATTTGAGGAATTGATATGGGATTTATATTTTGAGAAAATGTTTCACATTTTGATGGTTCAGAAGATGTGACATCAATCAAAAGATCCATATCTCTGATGAACTGATGGAAAATCTGATCTGATAGAAAACCTCATAGAGCACGTGCTACATATGTGGTGCTGTCAGATGAAATTAATTCAGAATACTCAGATGGATACGACATCTGATCAGGTGCCCTGGATATCTGAGCTGATGAAAAACACGATACGTGTGTAAAGACTAGAGGGTAGTCAGTAGTCAGATTTGCTTCTGACTGAAATCCTGTATAATAACCGCCTGTCCCAGAAGGTATGAGCATGTGTGTCGGAAAAAGCTTGAGACCTAAGGTCTGGTAGACCCCGCTTTTTTGCCTCACACGGTAAGACCGTCTGACCGGTCTGACAGACCTAGGTGTGTGAGACCGCAGTCTGTCAGACAGTCTCAGCTTAAATGGTCTGATAGATCCAAGTCTGCCCCGGCATAAAATCGAGCAAGCATCGCGCACGGACTCAACGCATGACTTGCACTTTTGTTTTCAATGGAAGCTCGGCGTTATAATTATCAGAATGTCATGTTATAATACAGACCTCATGTCATGTTATAATACAGACCTCATGTTATAATACGAATCTCTTGTCACTCGATACATTAATTCCGTTTGATAAACTGACTATAATTAAGTCTATTTGATTACCAATCTGTCTTGGACACTTTTGAATTTCTCTTTGATGAGTTAAAGATCGGAATGCCACCACGTGAGATCTGGAGAAGATTTGTCCGACAATTAGACCGAAAGCTCGAATGCCGACGCGTTTGAATTTCAATTGAAGAAAGTGACAATATGACAAATCCCCATTCGTGGCAGAAGCTGAAGTTGTTGCTTTTACGGATGTGACTTGGATGAGTAATACAATTGAACCTGTCGAACTGGGAATCCAAGGGACCAGCAATTTTTCCCACGTTTCCCATTTAGACGGGTCTCACTTAGACAGGTTCGACTGTATGGATTTTCGGTCCATTTATGTATTGTGAACTAGCGGTTCAGTAAACTGTAGAAATCACTCAGAAAATAGGTCCTCGCAGGGATACTGATCCTTTTTTTTTTCTTTTTTTTTTGTGAGGAGAAAAATCTTTTTGACGTCTCTAGTATAGCTAGAGGGTATGCTGAGTCACGGCTCAGATGGTGTTTCGCCCTTCTGTAGCACCATTCTTGGCCGCTCAACCCACTAAAAACCTCCCCGATCTTCTTTGTTATTCCCGGAACAACGGTGGTAGTTCGTCAGGATACTCTTTAGGTTGTTATACTGATCCTGAAGGCCATATTGGGTTCACAATCAAGTTCATCAAAATCAGACTAACCGTTTAAAGTTATGGTTAAGAGTTCTTTTGTAAAGTAACTACCTTTAGGGCCAATAATAACACATTCAAAGGCCAGATCGGGCTCCAAAATCAAATGATTAAGTTTTGTGTTGAACCTGTGCACCAAATTTTTATCAAAATTGGACAAACCGTTCGAAAGTTATGGTGAAACAAACTTACAAACAGTCAGATAGACAGTCTTACGCTCTTGGGAGGTGCTCGGATGAAGGAAAGAAGGTATGCAGCATGCTTGCCAAAGTATTTCACAATCGAAAAATTGCCCTCAGAATTTCATAACAAAAGGCTCAGGAAGTATATATGTAGGAATGACTGACAGGAACATAGAGAATAGACAATCTGCAACTCCAGAATTACAACTACATGAATTCAAGAAGATAATAAAACATCTGAAGGCAAAACAATGAACAGCGTAGGAAATGGGATAAAGTTCCTAAAACAAAGAGAAAGAAAAAAACTACCAAAGAAATTAAAAATGGAAAGTATAAAAAAGAAACCGTAGGAAATCTAAATATTTGTAAAGAGGAGGTTAAAAATGGAAATGAAAAAATAATAAATAATGCCCTGGCAAGAGAAGAGAAAAAATCCCTCGCGTACAGGCAGAAAAAAATATACAAGGCAAAATGCAGGACCAAGATGATGTAGAAAACAGTAAAACAGAGTAAATAACCCGATGAGAAAATGTAACAAAAAAGAGGAAAATCCGGAGAGAGGGAGAGAGAGAGAGAGGAGAAAAAAGTGAAGGGAAAAACTGCAAAACCTTGCAGAAATAAATTAAAACTTGTTTGAAATGTTTTGGCTAAGGATAAGGATCTCTCTCTCTCTCTCTCTCTCTCTCTCTCTCTCTCTCTCTCTCTCTCTCTCTTCCTCTCTCTCTCTCTTTCTCCGTTCTTTCTTTTTTTTTCGTTCTTTCATACCGCATTCTTTCCGTTCTTTCTTTTTTTTCGTTCTTTCATACCGCATTCTTTCCATTCTTTCTTTTTTTCCGTTCTTTCATACCGCATTCTTTCCGTTCTTTCCTTCCGTCCACATACCGTTCTTTCATAATTGTTCTTCGAAAAAGCACTTTGATAACTTAAGTGTATTGGCAATTGGCAAACAGCCCTAGATGGGTTGAGCTTATACGAATCTTGATAGTCATTGATTATTCTCACTTTATGAATGAGTTATGACTTGATGACTTCATCTGGTAGTGCTGCTTACTGATCTGGTTATTACACGATAGGTAGTAGCTATTCTGGGACCCCTTGGTAATAGCTATTATGGACTAACTGTCTGGTAAAGAGTGATTAATTGCATGTCATAAGGAATTGAATGTTAATGATGCTGTTACCAGAACAATATTGCACGTCAGGAATGCATGAATTGAGTGATCACTGAACATCATGGCTAGAGACCATCAGCCCAGTGTGTGGCTGATTAAAAGGGCTAGAGCTAAAGCAAAAAAAACCTATATTTCACAGTTCAAGGGTTTCTTAAGCCCCATTGGGCCTTTAGGGGCTCCGTAAGCGCCCTCTTTTAGAGTTCACTGAACTGATTCCCCCGATTCTCGAGGTGGAATAATTATAACGAGTCGGATTTTTCTCGCCATCTCAATCCAATGTTAGGTAACTAACGCTTGAATCGTGTCTGGCGTGGTGTGGTATACGAGTACTTCATATTGAATAATTGTTAACACACATACAAGATATTCACGGATACTCGGGTAAACAGGTAATGCTATACTCGGAAACAATCGGTAACCTACTATAAGTATAAGGAGGGTATATTCGTATAAGCAGTATAATTAGAAGTATAAGCAGGGTATATTCCACTATACTTTGTAATACTTAAGTAGGTAGGTACTTGATGGTAAATCGCCAGTTGTGCTTGGGTAGGTGGAGGATAAGGAAATACAATAGAACCGATGCGGGTATGCGATTCTACCACTGCTGAAGAAAAGGCTTCAATCTTAAGGTGTATCCAAACATGGTCGACCGGCTGTCGATCGACGAGTTGAATCTACTCGTACGTTGTCGAGGCAGTGTGGACGGTTCAGTCGATATCGATCGACTGCCGGTCGACAATGTGTGGACACATCTTTACATTCTAGGTATACTGATCCTAGGCTGGGGTCCATGTGTTAGTTAACCTCTAAGCATTCTTGAGGACTATACACCCGAACAGTCTCCGAGTATTCTCAGAGGAAATTGAATAGAGGGTGGCACCCACTAGTAGTGCACTGAATGTTTGAAACACACAACACCACCTAACTCGTAAGTTTAAACCTCATTTGAACTACATACATGTTTATATTTCTTTCGTTTGAATTACATTTAATTTAATTTTCATCACATTTATTTTTATTTTTTCCCTTACTTAACCTTGGTTTTGTATTTAATTTGTATTATTATTATTATTGTCTATTTGCATGAGATTAATAACCGAGGGAAGTCCAGTTCAACTTCTTCAAAGTTAATAACCGAGGGAAGTCCAGTTCAACTCCTTCAAAGTGATAGACTGATAGAGTTATACAATCCCTCCCGATAACCTGTCCTGATCTTTGGGTTGATTGAGTTCGATGCCTGGGCCAAGATGTGCATTGGGGTATGTTTCCCTCCTATTAACGTTAAGGCTACAAAGGTTAAGGCATTGCACAAGTCACCTGACTGATACTAGCACCCATATTTATGAACAAAATGCTGGCTCTTAAGTTCGTGCGATCACTGAAATTAATCATAGATAGGACTAGAATCAGTAGAACTTTTTCACAGAATATTATTGGATCTCATGTCTTTATAAAGAAGTAGTGAACAGTACCTGTCTAGTCGAGTGTTGTAGTGAGCGCCACAATCTCTTATAAGCTGGATCTACTTTTTCAACTCTTTTGTCACCACTGAATAAGTGATTGATTACTGATTCTGATGAGTTGATTACGTACCCACTAATCCCATCACTACTAGCTAGTTAGTTGAAGGTAGTTTAGCCTTTAGCCAACCCCCTTTTGAGCAGGACGCGTTTCGTTCTTATTAGGGCTCATCCGCTAAACTGCTAAACATCTCTAAGAGGAGTTGGCACCTCATTCTGAAGTTGTATCTAAACTTCCGTAATGGGAATATTGTTCCTATGTTCCCCGTAATGGGAACGGCTACTTGGTTTGTGGGTAATATCTCCAGTACCTAGACCTAGCGCTGTCAAACTGTTTTGATTTGGCGGGGCGGAGCGATGCCGCGCTCTTTAATTTTGGGAAAGTGAGAACTTGTATAAGAAGTATAGTGACCGCCACATAGTATAGCTCTCCGACAATGGCGGCAATTGTACTTTTCGCTACACATGGAATTTGAACCCGTGACCTTCTGACCACCAGTCCTAGCCGAGTGTGTCCACCGCTAGCAACAAGTGTACAAAATCCTCTATTTCACATTTGACAGAACAGGAGGTCAAGACATTAAAATCTCCAAAGAAAAAAAAACCTGAATCCAAAGTTGTCAAATGAGACATCCATTTTCGAAATCAGAAAAAGTTACCACAGACGATTCAATAGTTCTACTGATTACATAAAGCTTTGATCATCTCTAGAGAGCTACGAATGTACGAATGCCAAAGACCATAAAAATTCGGACTATGAAATTTCGAGGAAAGACGGAATTGAATAACATGAATCGTAATATCTAAATATAAATCATACAGAAATATAATCGTACAAAATATAATCGTAAAAATAATGTCTACATATAAATGGACTGGTACAACTTGATTTGAAGATCTTGATAGGAAGAAAGTAGTCTAGCTATGTTTTTCAAAGAGCTTTGATTATTTTGAATAGAATGGAACTGTTTTTATTGTAAATTAAAACCATCTTACAAAGTCAATAACTTGAAGAATATCTGATCAGATTACTCGGATCGATTCAAAACACAACTCCCTTCTGAGATAACGAGTATTTTGTTACTATTGCATCTGTAATTTCAATATTTTCAATGCAACAGAATAAAAGCGACGAAAAACATATTCTTCAATTAGTACTTGGTTCTAAACAATTGATTTAAATAATATGCCATTTACCATCGAATATTTTATGTACTAGTACCTATATCCTATAGCTTAGTGTTCAGTAATTTATAGCAATGAACAGAGCACGGCAGAACCAATGAGCAATAAGCATCTAATGTTGTAATATTGTTTGTTTCTAAAAGTACTCGGATCGATTCAAAACACAACTCCCTTCTGATATAACGAGTAGGTATTTTGTTACTATTGCATCTGTAATTTCAATGCAACAAAATAAAAGCGACGAAAAACATCTTCTTCAATTAGTACTTGGTTCTAAACAATTGATTTAAATAATATGCCATCTACCATCGAATATTTTATGTAGGTACTAGTACCTAGGTATATCCTATAACTATAGTGTTCAGTAATTTATAGCAATGAACAGAGCACGGCAGAACCAATGAGCAATAAGCATCTAATGTTGTAATCTAGTACCTATATCCTATAACTATAGTGTTCAGTAATTTATAGCAATGAACAGAGCACGGCAGAACCAATGAGCAATAAGCATCTAATGTTGTAATATTGTTTGTTTCTAATTTGATTACAGGCGCAGGAAAAGAAGAAAGCGTATCCGAACATCCACGAGTAGTTACGAAGATGTGGAGGAGAAGAATGGCGACCTAGGGGATCTCCCTGCGCCAGCTCAAGATCTACCTGCCCCTCCAGAAGTTCTCAGCTACCCTAAGCGGCGCCCTAGCAAGCGAAGAAGAAAGACAACCACCCCGGTCCCCATTGAAGAGGAATATCTGCTGACAGCCAAGAAAGCCACAGCAGTGCCGTCAATAGCACCAAGTCATATGCCTGAGAATATTGAGGAAATTATTGAGCAAGAGCCACCACAGGATACGTTGAAAATCAAACAGAAGAACAGTGTTCCACCTGTGTTGGTAATACCAACAGAGTCTGCAAGTCCGCTGCTGATTCCTCTGCCCACCGTAATGACATTGCTTCCAAAGAACATCACCAAGTTAGAAGAGAGTCACCCAGTACCTGTCAACTTCAGTCAAAGTCTCACTCCAGACTTGCTCACCCCTCATGGCAAGCAAAACAAAATCAATGTCCGTCTCAGTGAACCCATCCTATTTGTCACTGCACCACAGGCTGCTGACTATGTCGAGTTACCAGAAGCAACACCACCTCCTCCAGTTAGAACAGTTCCTAGTAAACCAACGACCACAGCTAGTACAGTCAATGTAGTCACTTCAACCACACCAAAGATACCAGTTGTTGTAACGTCTACAACGCAACCTACCAAAGAACACAACAAAACCGCTGAAACACCAAAGAATACAATAGTGAAGAAGCCTGCTCCACTGAACATAACTCGAGATAATATCACAACGAGTACAGAGAAGATTAACATTGAAGTAAAGAAACCGATCCGTAGACCACCCCCTGTTGGTACTCTGTTCCGCAAACGTTTACAACCAACACCACACACATCCACTGAAAGTGCCAATATCACAACGAGTACAGAGAAGATTAACATTGAAGTGAAGAAACCGATCCGTAGACCACCCCCTGTTGGTACTCTGTTCCGCAAACGTTTACAACCAACACCACACACATCCACTGAAAGTGCCATTGAAGTGAAGAAACCGATTCGCAGACCACCCCCTGTTGGTACTCTGTTCCGCAAACGTTTACAACCAACACCACACACATCCACTGAAAGTGCCAAGATTGTTGAAGAACCTGAAGTAAAGAAACCTATTCGCAGACCACCCCCTGTTGGTACTCTGTTCCGCAAACGTTTACAGCCAACACCACACACATCCACTGAAAGTGCCAAAATTGTTGAAGAACAAACAACGGTGAGCAAAGAAAATGAGCTCGCGGAACTAAAACTTTACACTGAATCTCCTCTGGAACTACAGAAAGTGGGAGCTGTCAAACTAAACGAAATCCCACCAACGAGTAAAATAAACACGCACAAGCTACTCAAAGAGAATAATGTTCATGAGAAAGATCTGAGTGATAGCAGTCTCTACAAGAAGGATGACTTGAGAATAAAATCCACCCCGACACCTACCTCAACCCCTGCGAAACATACCCAGACCAGTGGCACACACATCGCTTACACTCCCAACATAGATCTCATCATAGACTATACATCTAGTACTAGGAAACCCACCACGACCAGCACAGAACATTCCATCAGAGTAGTCACATCAGAGGATGAATCACTCAACACAATCAGTACAATGAACTAAAACTATACACTGAATCTCCTCTGGAACTACAGAAAGTGGGAGCTGTCAAACTAAACGAAATCCCGCCAACGAGCAAAATAAACACGCACAAGCTACTCAAAGAGAATAATGTCCATGAGAAAGATCTGAGTGATAGCAGTCTCTACAAGAAGGATGACTTGAGAATAAAATCCACCCCGACACCTACCCCAACCCCTACGAAACATACCCAAACCAGTGGTACACACATCGCCTACACGCCCAACATAGATCTCATCATAGACTATACATCCAGTACTAGGAAACCCACCACGACCAGTACAGAACATTCCATCAGAGTAGTCACATCAGAGGATGAATCACTCAACACAATCAGTACAAGTCACAATAGTGAACCTGGCAAGAGTTCTG
Organism: Diaphorina citri; assembly: GCF_000475195.1. NCBI lineage: Eukaryota > Metazoa > Arthropoda > Insecta > Hemiptera > Psyllidae > Diaphorina > Diaphorina citri. The sequence goes on from NW_007378975.1 coordinate 14,271, forward strand.
GTGAAGATGAAGCTGTCCGTATCAATCTAGAGATCCCTCAAGTCAAGGATGACATTCTCATCTTCCTCAAATCCAAAGCAGAATCAAATAAACTATCCAAGATCCTTCAGTCTCGTAACATGACGCTCAATGAGCTCATAGATCACAGGGAGCGCGGGTCTAGTCAGTTACACCTTGCAAACTATCCAAGATCCTTCAGTCCCGTAACATGACGCTCAATGAGCTCATAGATCACAGGGAGCGCGGGTCTAGTCAGTTACACCTTGCTGAAATATTCAAGAGTGAACCCAAGAGTCCATCTGCACTCCATTATCCTTGGCCCAAGTGACGAGATCAGTCAGGGTTTGTTCGTTTCTCTCAAGCTTTTCAGACGGAAAATATTCTGAAATTAGAAAAAGAAATTGTGTATTATTGTGTGTTTTTCTCTCATGTTTCTTAAGAATAGGGACTTTTATTTCTGTAATTATTAGATGTGTCACAAAATTTCTGTGAAATTTCAGTGTGAAATCTAAGTAGGTATGCACATTTCCAACAGAAATAATGTCTTTCAAAAAATATTTCCATCAAAATTAAACAAATTTGTTGATATTTTTTGAGGTGCACTCAAGAGACTGAGTGCACCTCAAAATATCCAGCACATGAGTGCCAGTTGGTTAGCTGTCAGCTCAATCAATGGTTTTTTCTTCTTTCCCTATTTTGGCGAGGAATGTTGTAACATATCCACTGTCAATTTTTTTTCTACACAATGTGCTCTTACCAGACTCAATGGCAATGATGGAAGCCAGAATTTTCTCAATCTCCTGAAACAGCTCCCATTCTTTGTTGACATTGGATGCCGTGTTAATGACACTGGCAACTGGAAAGAACAACAAAAATAAATAATAACACAGTGAAATTCCCAAGTGGCAATGGTCTTAGAGGTTTTGTCTCTCATTCAGAGGTGTTTTAGCGGGAGGTTTTGCTGAAATAATCAATTATTGTTCCCCAATACCTAGGTACTTAAGTAGACTGTGCTCATTTTCATGATAACTTGAAGTACCAACCTCCAGATTCTAAGTATCTACACTACCTGATCTATCAACTAAACTCCCAATGTTGGTTTAGAATAAATAATATCTTGTTTATCTTACCAGCATAGGGATAAAATGTCCCTATAGTGACAAACTGCTTAACAAATAACTTCTCACACATAGGCAATAGACCTGTGTATTACACCTCAGGTGAACCTACCGTTGAAAAGATTAGCAACGAGATCATTCAGCTCCTTGGACTTCTGGAACATAATTTTGGGCCTCTGTCCATCCTTCTTGTTGACATTGTCATTGGCTTTAATGACCGATTTGTGTTTGTTTCTTTTCCCCATGGCTATTTTGCTTTGAACCTTAATCTCCTGTGACCGAGAAAGATAGATTATAATCATAGAAGGTTACCATACTGTTTAGTCAGACAGATTATGGACTTGAGAAATTACAGTTGTTCATAATATCAAATGTCAGTAGTCAGTGACTACCTAACTTATACCTAGTTATTGATTGTTTTGAAGATGTGTAAATTAAGAGGTTCACTCAAATCCTAGAGGGAAAGCAATCTTTAGAACTTATATGATAAGAAAAAGATCACTACCCCTGGGTAACAACAATACTCTACCAGACTACATTCTGCCTGAAAATTTCTTATGGTATGGATATTTTTAGACTACAAACAGATTGTATGTCTGGGGAAAAAAGTATAATGGTATGATAAGACGTACATTTTGGGACAAAAAATTAAATAAAATAATTACCTCCCTCAAGAGATCCACTTAGTTCATATTATGCTGAATGGAAAGGAGAGTGAAAAGGTGTATTTTCAGCAGAAAATGACCAAATAAGGGGAAAAAATTGTTGAAATTTGAACACGAAAACACTCTTTCCGAACAAAATTATTCAAATTTTCCCGCGGCTCAAATTATCACATTATAACACGGGTCACTGCTCAAATGGTGAAAGCTCCTTTTTGCCTTTAACCTAAAGTCTAAATCACAAAAATTATGGTAATTCTCTACCTTTTTTTTAGTCACCCTGTAAGTAACAATATTTTCTTTTGACCAGTCCAGTATCTAGCAAGGTCGCGGTTTGACAAGCTAGAGGTCGACTGCTCGAGACCACAAAATGACCGATGCTTTTTATTTGCTTAAAAATTACCCATCATGTGGTTTCAAGGGGATATCCTTACTGTTTCTTATTTTGCCTACTCTTTCAGTTTTGTTTTCCTTCACAAAAACATGGTGTTTTTAAGTATTTTTATTTGTTTCAAAATTATCCATCATGCGGTTTTAAAGGGGTATCTTTACTTTTTCTCATTTTGTCTTCTATTCCAGTATTTTTGCCTTACAAACAAGAAGTTCATTGAAAGATTATAATGGGTGTTTCTTCAATATGGAAAATACCCACTCGTTTAGTATTATTGTAAATATAGTATTATCAAGGATATGATTATTGTATTGTAAACATGTAAATAAAAAAAAATTAATGTTAATTTTATTTTGATAAATAGATTAACTCTATTAAACCCGTTTTCTTCTTCTACTTCTTTTCACCATTTCGCTTTAATGTTAATTTTATTTTGATAAATAGATTAACTCTATTAAACCCGTTTTCTTCTTCTACTTCTTTTCACCATTTCGCTCGTCCTCGAAGGATTTCATAAAAGAAGTCCTTCTTAGCAAGCAGCCTGCATGACGTAACCTCGAGTGGCTTGCACTCCGGAGACCCTGGGTTCAAGTCCCGTCAGAGTCGATTTTATTTATTTTGATTACACAAATGCTGACTTACCTGTACTCATCATAAGTGAACTTGGCACGGAACAGCTTGCTCACTTCATCATCTCCATTCTGAAAATCAAAACAAAGGGAAGTATTGAATGGGAAGTATTGTGAATTATGGGGAAGTATTGTGTCCCTTCTCGCCCATCTGATGAGAGGCATACTACGGGATGGGCATGCTACGACACAGGCCACAAGCGTCTAATGTAGCAGTTGTTTTCCCTACGAAATAAAAACGGCGGTGGAACACTCATCTTTTAAAAATTAAAAATTAATTAATTAAAAACAAAGAGAAAATAACTGAAGGAACGAACCGAATCCCAAGTTTTGTTCTAACTTTTGACTACAATTTTGTATTTAGTTCGTGTGTCGGTTATTACACCATAAACCAATAACTTTTGAACGGTTTGTCCGATTTTCATTAAATTGGACATAAGAGGGGGCACGGTTGGTCCAGTGGTAACGCGCTTGCTTGTCATGCAGAAGGTCCCGGGTTCGAATCCCACCATCGACAAAAATTTGTACTCGTTTTTCGATTGCAAATATTTCAACGGGTTACTTTCTGGTGTTCTCGTGTTGACCCAGCACCTAAATGGGATTTTTTTAAGACATTTTGGGATTGATCAGTTTTATGGGGCCCTGTGGTGGCCTTTGTACAGTTCACTTAACCATTGCTAATAAGCAATTAAAAGTGTCCTTACCTGAAATAATCTCTTGAAGTGAGCATACTGTCTGAATATATTTCTGCATTGCTTCATCGCGGACTCTGAGGGTATAACAAGAATATTGGAAATCAAATCTAGAAAAGCCAGCCTAGTTAGTTTGGTTGGTAGCGCGTCTGCCTTTTAAGCGCTAGGCCGCGGGGTTTGATTCCCGCCCAGGGCGTATTTTATCCTGAACTGATAGGGTTCGTTCTAGGAACAGCTAGCTTTGTCCTGTCCTTTATTCCTTCTCTTTTCCATTTCGGGACGGTAAGACCTCTGCTGTTACAGTTCTCTCTCTCTCTCTCCCCCCCTCCCTCTCTCTATCAAATTTCAAGACAAAGAGAACATCATTCACGGCTCCCTGACTTGAAACACTCAGTCTCATGAAAGAAAATAATGGGTTTGATTCCCGCCCGGGGCGGATTTCATCCTGAACTGATAGGGTTCGTTCTAGGAACAGCTAGCTTTGTCCTATCCTTTATTCCTCTTTTCCATTTCGGGACGGTAAGACCTCTGCTGTTACAGTTCTCTCTCTCTCTCTCTCTCCCTCTCTCTATCAAATTTCAAGACAAAGAGAACATCATTCACGGCTCCCTGACTTGAAACACTCAGTCTCATGAAAGAAAATAATAAACAATAATACAGTCAAACCTGTCTAATTGACAGCAATTTTTTCCCCTTCATAAAGGTTTCCCAATTAGACAGGTTCGACTGTAATAATAAACTCACCAAAAGTGGGCGATCCCTTCATGTGGAGCAAGTCTTGTGAGGAGAAGTAGAGTACAGTGCTGTACTCTGGTGGCAGAAAGTTGAGGTAGGGTTTCCAGAAGGAGTCTTCCAGGCGAAACTTTTCATAAAGGATGTAGAGAGCCAGAGCTACGTTGGGCATGAGACGAATGATCGGGTTGCTCTGATAGAGGTTCTCTGGGAGACATGAAAGGAAAAATAAATGAGGACAACTGAGCAGTAAGTACTACTTACCAAGAGAGAGACACCAACTTACTAAGTAAGTGTCCACGTAAACAAATTTTTGAAATATTTTTGAAGTTTTGAGAAATAAAATTAATTAAATCTAAATTAAATATTTAATCAGGTTTATTTGTTTAATTAAATGCTCTCCATATTCAGAAAACAATGAAGCTTCTTGTACTCACCCTCTCCCTGATCTCATTTGTGTCGAGATGTAAGTACCGTTGTTACTTTCTGATGAGTCCACTACCCAAGGGTGTGGTAAAAGTCCCCGTCAAAAAAGAAGTAGAAAAACTATCAGGTACATTTAGGTAGAGTAAGGGGACTTTTCAGTCCTATTAGGGCAGGATAAACAAGGTATCTTCAGCACTTGAAGAGTTGAAAAAGGTAATAGTTTGTCCTTTTGAAATAACCATTGTACTTAGGTATTTGATCCAAAGTGTTATTTATTTGAAAATGTTCTTAGGTAACAGAGGGAACTCTTATTGAACATAAGTCATTCCCATTTCATGTTTCAAGTGTAATTGCACTAACTCCACACAGATGGTAAAGGAGCAAAAATGTAGCCCGAGGGATGGGTCCCCTCACTCCCCCCCCAAAAAAATCATTTAAATGAAGTTTTTTCTCTCCAAACTTTTCTTTTCACACTGCGTGCAGAAGAAAGTCGTACTCGTAACTTTTATCAATTTTACGTCACGCAGCTCTGCATGACGTATGTAAATTGTATATTGTGACGTCAGAATGGCTTCACATATATTAGATTCAAGTGTCCTGACTTCCTAGCCTCCTTGATATTGGGTACATCTGGCAACACAGCAAACAATTCGTAAACAAATTTTTGAAATATTTTTGAAATTTTGACAAATAAAATTAATTAAATCTAAATTAAATATTTAATCAGGTTTATTTGTTTAATTAAATGCTCTCCGTATTCAGAAAACAATGAAGCTTCTTGTACTCACCCTCTCCCTGATCTCATTTGTGTCGAGATGTAAGTACCGTTGTTACTTTCTGATGAGTCCACTACCCAAGGGTGTGGTAAAAGTCCCCGTAAAAAAAGAAGTAGAAAAACTATCAAGTACATTTAGGTAAAGTAAGGGGACTTTTCTGTCCTATTAGGGCAGGATAGACAAGGTATCTTCAGCACTTGAAGAGTTGACAAAAGTCCTTTTGAAAGTCCATTGTAGGTATTCGATCCAAAGTGTTACTTATTTGAAAATGTTCTTAAGTAACAGAGGGAACTCTTATTGAACATAAGTCATTCCCATTTCATGTTTCAAGTGTAATTGCACTAACTCCACACAGACAATGAATCATTGCACCATATTATACTATCATTGACTAGCTTGGTACTTACTCCTTACTGTATGATAATTTGTTCTGTTTATAGGTATTTGCTAAGGTCAAGGTGAAATAAAAAGAGCTGTCTTAAAAATACTACTACAAAAGTGAAGCCAATAACTGCATACTTTATTAATTCTTATTATTCTATTGACCTTTCTGTAACATTTCAAACCCATTTTCCTCCTCTAATTACTACCTATTGTTTTCAGGTTCTGCTTTGTTGTGTTACCAATGTGTATCTACACAGCCAGGATGTGGTACCCCATTCAAGTGGCTGTGGTATCCAAGTATCTCATGTCCCGAGGAAGATGATATCTGTGTCAAAATTATCGAGAGAAAAGGAGGTAAGTTTTTTCCAATTGGCAAGGTTTTCTCGAAAGAGTTCTTCCACCCAACCACAGTATTTAAGTAGGTGTTTTTTTTTTTATTTGAGAGGAATTTGAAAATCAGGTGTGAAAGGCTTATAAGAACATTCTGATTTGACAGTGTACTGTATCCAGTTTTAAGTTCAGAAGGGCTTCCAGTTTCAAGAGAGAAAAAAAGTGGAATAAGAAAACCTAACAAAATCTAGTTATTCAATGTAATATTTTAATCATTTGATTTCAGCTGAAGAGATTATTACCCGGGACTGTTTGAGTACAGTGAAAGCATTCCGTACAGACATTCCTGCTGACAGATATGAAGGCTGTAGAGCTGCCGCCAAAGATCCTAAACTTGCCAACTATGTGAACCATTCAATACCTGAACTGGATGTACAGCGGTAAAAAAAGAGTTTGGAAGATTTAAAAAAAATCCATTGGAGGTTCTTACATTGGATCAACTGACCCTAAGTATTCTGAAGTAGGAAGGAAGAACCCATCTTGTTTTTTGGGGGGGAGAGAAATGAAGACTCAAGGTGAATTCGCCTTACTTGTTTTCGAGGGGAAAAAAGGGAAGATCCAAGTTTAAAGTTAAGTTTTACTTTCTTTTCTTAAGTTGAGATCTTTTTTTTTTACTTTTTTCCATTGATATGCTTTTTTTTCCAAGTTTTAAACCCAATTTTTAAAGTTTGATGTTGTTGTTGGTTTGAATGTTGTTGAAACTCATTGTCTCACATTCATGTTTCAGGAACTTCTACCGACTCCAGTGACATGTGTGTTTCTGTTATTTTGATCACTGGTGGCAATGCAGCCACGCCTCTCTCTCTTTTCCCTCCTCCGGTTGTGTTG
>NW_007378975.1:21309-37067 GCF_000475195.1 Diaphorina citri
CTGTACATCCAGTTCAGGTATTGAATGGTTCACATAGTTGGCAAGTTTAGGATCTTTGGCGGCAGCTCTACAGCCTTCATATCTGTCAGCAGGAATGTCTGTACGGAATGCTTTCACTGTACTCAAACAGTCCCGGGTAATAATCTCTTCAGCTGAAATCAAATGATTAAAATATTACATTGAATAACTAGATTTTGTTAGGTTTTCTTATTCCACTTTTTTTCTCTCTTGAAACTGGAAGCCCTTCTGAACTTAAAACTGGATACAGTACACTGTCAAATCAGAATGTTCTTATAAGCCTTTCACACCTGATTTTCAAATTCCTCTCAAATTTAAAAAAAAACACCTAAATACTGTGGTTGGGTGGAAGAACTCTTTCGAGAAAACCTTGCCAATTGGAAAAAACTTACCTCCTTTTCTCTCGATAATTTTGACACAGATATCATCTTCCTCGGGACATGAGATACTTGGATACCACAGCCACTTGAATGGGGTACCACATCCTGGCTGTGTAGATACACATTGGTAACACAACAAAGCAGAACCTGGAAACAATAAAACCCGGGACCTTCTGCATGGCAAGCAAGCGCATTACCACTGGACCAACCGTGGCTTATAAGAACATTCTGATTTGACAATGTACTGTATCCAGTTTTAAGTTCAGAAGGGCTTCCAGTTTCAAGAGAGAAAAAAAGTGGAATAAGAAAACCTAACAAAATCTAGTTATTCAATGTAATATTTTAATCATTTGATTTCAGCTGAAGAGATTATTACCCGGGACTGTTTGAGTACAGTGAAAGCATTCCGTACAGACATTCCTGCTGACAGATATGAAGGCTGTAGAGCTGCTGCCAAAGATCCTAAACTTGCCAACTATGTGAACCATTCAATACCTGAACTGGATGTACAGCGGTAAAAAAAGAGTTTGGAAGATTTAAAAAAAATCCATTGGAGGTTCTTACATTGGATCAACTGACCCTAAGTATTCTGAAGTAGGAAGAAGAACCCATCTTGTTTTTAGGGGGGAGAGAAATGAAAACTCAAGGGAATGCCTTACTTGTTTTCGAGGGGAAAAAGGGAAGATCCAAGTTTAAAGTTAAGTTTTACTTTCTTTTCTTAAGTTGAGATCTTTTTTTTTTACTTTTTTCCATTGATATGCTTTTTTCCAAGTTTTAAACCCAATTTTTAAAGTTTGATGTGTTGTTGGTTTGATTGTTGAAACTCATTGTCTCACATTCATGTTTCAGGAACTTCTACGACTCAGTGACATGGTGTTTCTGTTATTTTGATCACTGGTGCCGCCAAAGATCCTAAACTTGCCAACTATGTGAACCATTCAATACCTGAACTGGATGTACAGAGGTAAAAAAAGAGTTTGGAAGGTTTAAAAAAATCCATTGGAGATTCTTACATTGGATCAACTGACCCTAAGTATTCTGAAGTAGGAAGAAGAACCCATCTTGTTTTTAGGGGGGAGAGAAATGAAGACTCAGAAGTTGTGAGAAAGCTCTCTGCTTTAACACAAAGATACCATGATTTGATTTTTTTTTTTTTTGAGAAAATAAAAAGGTGTTGGAAAAAGTGCAAAGAAAAGTAAAACGGGTAGGTACCTACAACTTTTTTCACTTTTACGTTTTTGAAGCTCCACCATTTCCATTTTGAATCATGAAGGTCAGTAGTGATTAGAGACGAAATTTTCCAACAATAATAATAGTACATACTTACATAGTAGCTTATTGCTGGAGTCTTCTTTTTCTTTTCCCGTGTACAGACGCGGTCGGCGTTTTTCGTCAGCCTCTCAATCAGCCCTAACTAAAGTGATTGCTTTGGATTGACATTTGGTTTTGGCTACAAATTTCACGAGTGGATCCCCTTCGCACTCACCCTTGGCTATTTCTTTAGCAAGGGAAAGCTTATTGCTGGAGGAAAGGGACTTTTCAGTGAATAATTTAAAATTCAGTCCTCTTTAAAGCAGTATAAATATACTCACGAGCTCCAGTCATATTCTCGCCAGCCAGTCGTCCCGATACTACTGCATGATCATGATGTTCCACCCGCCTTCTACCCAGCATCACATCATAGAAACATGCACAGTCCCCAGCTGCATAGATATCAGATCTAGAAGTACACTTCTGTTCCTCTACTGTTGGTCCAAATAACAGTCCTAGGTCCCAAGACACCCTTGGGGCTATTCGACAAAGAACTGTGCACTTTACATAATTTTACACATTGAAAAAGATGTGACCTAAAACATTTCATGATTATGGAAAGTTATTAATACGTAGATTAATACATGATTGGGTGGGTATTAATAGTCCGTCTCAAGAAATGATATCATTTTGACATCAGACGATTTTCAAAGTGCAATGTGAGGAGTTTTTTCACGAGATGTTTGATCCGCCCCAGACGGGAATCGAACCCGCGGCCTAGCGCTTACCAAGTAGACACTAACTAGGCTGGCCAATGTGAGTTGAATTAATACATGATTGGGTGGGTATTAATAGTCTGTCTCAAGAAATGATATCATTTTGACATCAGACGATTTTCAAAGTGTAATGTGAGGAGTTTTTTTCATGAGATGTTTGATCCGCCCCAGACGGGAATCGAACCCGCGGCCTAGCGCTTACCAAGTAGACACTAACTAGGCTGGCCAATGTGAGTTGTTCGTCAGGAACAGACACTTTGTACAAAGCTTCCTATCTGTACAGGTAAAACAGTAGTTCAGTAGCTAGGCTACTTACCTTTTGAATCTTCTGATCAAGGTTTGAATCTCAGACCAGACACGAAATTCCATTCTCATTTGAGAATTTGACATTAAGGTTGTAGGGAAGCATTATTTATATCCATGCAAACAAGATATATAAAGACTATAGCATTATACTATAAGCTTTATTTCAGGCCCTTTGTCTGATGTTTTGGCCTAAGACACAAAGGAGCTTGCTTGTCTCTTTTTTTTGTATCTTATTTTAAGACCAAATTTAACATTTAAATGAGCTTGATCTTAGTAGTATTTTTTATTTAGCAACATATCCGTCCATGGAGCATATTTTGTACTTTAGTTTGTAAGGCTTGAAAATATTCTGTCAGTGTTCCCTTAGTCTCCTGTGCTTTTTTAAAACTAATGGTCCATTTATTTAATTTAAAATCTGCATGGTCCATTTATTTATTTAAAATCTGCAATCTCAGTCACAGAACTTCTAGATACCGAGATAAATCGATTTAAAAAATACAGGTAAATCGTGAAGTTTGATGACGTCATAACTCATGACTCCCGCTTCGTTGGTTTGTGCGCAAGCGTTTCTGCGCATTTTGACGTTAAGTCTGACGTCACAACTCTTTGAACTTTGTCATTGGAACGGCAATTAAAAATTGAATTTTCGACCTTTTAAAGTTACTTTTTTGGAGTTTTGACCTCAGATTCGAATTTTTCACAACTTTTTACGTAAGAATCGACCTTTTATTAATAATATTTTCCCAATTGCAACTGCTCCATTCTACAATGCTGCTTCATAAAAAGAGAAAACCCTACGGCTAGATTAAAGGTAGTCTAGTCCTATGCGAGAAGAATAAATAAGCACTATTATTGGGCATTCTATGTAAAATAAAGAGGTTTGATAGATAGAGAGAACTGTGACTGCTAAGGTCTTATCGTCCCGAAAGCGAAAAAGAAAGACAATAAAAAGCCAGCCGTTCCGAGAACGAACTTTATCTGTTTAGGATAAAATCCGCCTCAGGCGAGAATCGAACCCGCGACCTAGCAATTACAAGGCAGATGCTACCTAGGCTGGCAGAGTAATATTCAATCTCTACTTCTTAAAGACTGCTAGGGACTCTTCAGCAACCTTGGTGACACCAGTTGTGTGCGTCTATTGGGACAAAATAATGTGATCGTGTTTTCTATACAAATAATGTAAGGCTAAAGATCGATCGTATAATGCAAAAATCACAATAAAAGAAAAATAACATTTTTTTTTTTTTTTTTTTTTTCTAAAATCCTTCTTGTTGATATTGTCATTGGCTTTAATGACGGATTTGTGTTTGTTTCTTTTCCCCATGGCTATTTTGCTTTGAACCTTATTCTCCTGTGACCGAGAAAGATAGATTCATAGAAAGTTACCATACTGTTTAGTCAGATAGATTATGGACTCAAGAAATTACAGTTGTTCATAATATCAAATGTCAGTAGTCAGTGACTACCTAACTTATACCTAGATATTGATTGTTTTGAAAATGTGTAAATTGAGAGGTTGACTCAAATCCTTGACCACTAGAGGGAAAGCAATCTTTAGAACTTATATGATAAGAAAAAGATCACTACCCTTGGGTACCTAACAACAATACTCTACCAGACTACATTCTGCCTGAAAATTTCTTCTGGTATGGGTATTTTTACTACAAACAGATTGTATGTCTGGGGAAAAAAGTAATGGTATGATAAGACGTACATTTTGGGACAAAAAATTAAATAAAATAATTACCTCCCTTAAGAGATCCACTTAGTTCATACTATGCTGAATGGAAAGGAGAGTGAAAAGGTGTATTTTCAGCAGAAAATGACCAAATAAGGGGAAAAAATTGTTGAAATTTGAACACGAAAACACTCTTTCCGAACAAAATTATTCAAATTTTCCCGCGGCTCAAATTATCAGACAGTGATGCCAAACTGTTTTATCAATTTGTCAAAGAGGTTGAAATTCATTGGAAAACATCAAAACTTCAAAAAATGAAGCATCGGTCGATTTTCGATATTTTTCTGCGCTCGGATGAGCTGAGAAGTGGAGAGTGCAGAGTCGTTTGTGATGCTTCAAAGCTTCAAATTTTTGGAGTCCGCCCCATAGTAAAGGAGCAAAAATGTAGCCCGAGGGGTGGGTTCCCTCACTCCCCCCCCAAAAAAATCATTTAAATGAAGTTTTTTCTCTCCAAACTTTTTCACACTGCGTGCAGAAGAAAGTCGTACTCGTAATTTTATCAATTTTACGTCACGCAGCTCTGCATGACGTATGCAAATTGTATATTGTGACGTCAGAATGGCTTCACTTATATTAGATTCAAGTGTCCTGACTTCTTAACCTCCTTGATATTGGGTACATCTGGCAACACAGCAAACAAATTCGTAATAGGGATGTAAATGAGTTGCAAATATATCGATAAATCGATATATCGATATATCGGCCCCTCAAATATATCGATATCGATATATCGCATATTATGCTGAATGGAAAGGAGAGTGAAAAGGTGTATTTTCAGCAGAAAATGACCAAATAAGGGGAAAATGCTGATATTTTGAAACCTGAGAGTTGATTTTGAAATACTAGAACGTATTGATTGAGTAGACTTAGAACTAGATAATACCTTAAAGACAATTGTTTTCTTGACTTACTTTTTATTTACAATAGATCAGTTGCGCTTACTTGGGTGATGTTTCAAAGTCATAGAGCAGGAAAAATGAGGACCAACGGAATTTTTCTTTTTATTTTGAAATACTAGAACGTATTGATTGAGAAGACCTAGATAATACCTTAAAGATAATTGTTTTCTTGACTTACTTTTTATTTACAATTCTACAGTGCTGCTTCTGACAACAGTAATAATGGTACCCTACGGCTAGATTAAAGGGAGTCTTTAGTCCTATGCGAGAAGAATAAATAAGCACTATTATTGGCATTCTATGTAAAATAAAGAGGTTTGATAGATCGAGAGAACTGTGACTGCTAAGGTCTTATCGTCCCCAAGAGAAAAGAAAGACAGGATAAAAAGCCAGCCGTTCCGAGAACGAACTTTATCTGTTTAGGATAAAATCCGCCTCAGGCGAGAATCGAACCCGCGACCTAGCAATTACAAGGCAGATGCTACCTAGGCTGGCAGAGTAATATTCAATCTCTACTTCTTAAAGACTGCTAGGATTACGGGACTCTTCAGCAACCTTGGTGACACCAGTTGTGTGCGTCTATTGGGACAAAATAATGTAATCGTGTTTTCTATACAAATGTAAGGCTAAAGATCGATCGTATAATGCAAAAATCACAATAAAAGTAAAATAACATTTTTTTTTTTAAAATAAAAAGAGATCATACATAATAAATTAAACATTTAATACCCACATTGATTAGGACATAACAAGCGTAACTAAATTAAGAAGAAAAAAATGCATTTTTGGAAAATTCTGCAAAATCGGAGCACATTCTTGATGAAAAAAAAAAAAAGTGTACCATCGAAAATTTTCAATTACGAACCTAAACATATCGAAAACGAAGTAAAATGCTATCTAATCAAAATCTGGATTACAACACTATTAAAAATTCAAGTCAAATACTTCTTCCTATTGCTTTTCATTGTAGTACTTTAAAACCAGAAACAAGATCAGTGTGGCAACATCTTATTCAGCGTGCAGTAGGTACTTGGTCCACAAATGTGAGAAGGCTGTGGCAGGTAACTTTGTTTAAGTTTGATGCAACGGTTCGCGGCATTCATTTTGGCCGCTCTTTGGCAGATTCCCACCAAAGGGGATTAGAAGAGTTCACACCAGATTTTTTTTCTTTTTCAGATGAAGGACATCAAATCCAGGACTCTTCTCTCACCTCCTCTCTTAGCCAGAGCACAGGCTAGTTCCGACCCGAGGAATCCGCCTCCTATGACCGCCACTGTCTTGGCCCCATTCTCCAGCACTGACTCCAGCTCCTGGAAGTCCATCACATTTCTGTACAGGGTCAGACGGTCTGATATTTGGCCTGCCTGAGGGTTGTTCTGGAATACGGGCAGGTTCTTGGGGGATGCACCAGTGGCGAGGAGACACTTGTCGAATCGGATGGCTTTGCCATCTTCCAGAGTGGCCACCTGGGGAGAGACGAGAAAATTAATTTTTCAAGGAATTTTAACTGTATGAAAGGACAATAGATGGACGAAAAGAACAACAGAATGGTACCCAAGAGAAAGAAAGAGAGCAAGAGGACGTCCACCAGCCAGATGGGATGATTCAATCAGAGAAGTGGCAGGGACAACATGGATAAGAAGAGCACAAGACAGAAGGGAATGGAAACTCTTAAACCCAATCTTGAAACCACAGATCCATCCATTCAAGTGAAGCATAAATGCTTGTCAAAAATGCTGTTCCCTGCATAATACATCTTAGCTGAGTAAACCCTGCAGAATCGAACCTGGGTCTCTCATATGTAGGGTGAGTGCAAAGGTCAGTAATAGGAACCGACGACTAAGTTCGGGATGAGTTGACAGTGACTGATGATGGTATTTTACTTCGAGGAAGAAGGATTGTCATACCTCAGAAGTTGCAAGCGAGAACGTTGTAGACATCATTTGCATACCTTCTTCACCGGGTCTAATTCCGTGACTTGCCATCCGCGCACGACCGCTATTCCACCATGGTTTTGAATCTTGGAGTTTGTCTTGGCTTTCTCCTCGTCTCCTGGGTTGTTTTTCTCCTCTTCTGGTTTATTTTTGTCCTCGGGCGTCTGAGAGGGAGGTGGAGGCACCAATTTCTCCACAGGGGTATAGAAGTCTTCAGGCTCATAGAATAAACTGGAAGAAATATGGAGTGTTGGAAACATCATTTACATACCTTTTTCACCGGGTCTAGTTCCGTGACTTGCCATCCGCGCACGACCGCAATTCCACCATGGTTTTGAATCTTGGAGTTTGTCTTGGCTCTCTCCTCGTCTCCTGGGTTGTTTTTCTCCTCTTCTGGTTTATTTTTGTCCTCAGGCGTTTCAGAGGGAGGTGGAGGCACCAATTTCTCCACAGGGGTATAGAAGTCTTCAGGCTCATAGAATAAACTGGAAGAAATATGGAGTGTTGGAGTTGAGAAAATAACCTTAAGTAAAAGTGTAGGGGTTAGTAACTTAGTACCATGGATTCAGTGATCTGGAGATTAGTGATTCAAGTTCAAGTTAAGACATAAAATTTAAAGCCTGCTCTTAGGGGTTAGTAACTTAGTACCATGGATTCAGTGATCTGGAGATTAGTGATTCAAGTTCAAGTTAAGACATAA
The DNA here is from genome assembly GCF_000475195.1 of Diaphorina citri. Lineage (NCBI taxonomy): Eukaryota > Metazoa > Arthropoda > Insecta > Hemiptera > Psyllidae > Diaphorina > Diaphorina citri. The sequence goes on from NW_007378975.1 coordinate 29,312, forward strand.
AATTTAAAGCCTGCTTTACTTAAAGCATACCCCACACCCCATATTTGCCTGCTTTACTTAAAGCATACCCCACACCCCATATTTGTAATGCACTTGCCTCCTTCTTAACAAAAGATACAAAAGTGTATAGCCAGCCTAATTAGCATGGAGGGTAGTGTGCCTGCCTTTTAAGCGCTAGGTCACGGGTTCAAGTCCCGCCCAAGGGCGGACTTTATCCTCAACAGAAAAGGTTTGTTCTGAAAATGACTGGCTCCTTTCTATCCTGTCCACCTTGTATCTTCAATTTGAGGAGGAAAAGAACTCTATTGTTTCAATTTCCTTCATCAAACCACATAACAAAATAAGTTTTTAGCTAAAATGTCAAATTTTGCATTACCTCCTTTCACTGGCATTCCACTGTTTGAATCTCAAACTCTTGGCCAGATCTCGGTTATCATTATAGAAGAGCAAATTCTTCTAAAGGTGTGTCCACACATAGTCGACCGGCCGTCGATCGACGAGGAAAATCTATTTAATCTATGTTGTCAAGGCATTGTGGACGGTTCAGTCGAAATCGATTGACGGGCGGTCCACTATGTTTGGACAAACCTTATGGGCACCCATGCCAGAGCTTTAAGGGTCACGTCTTCCTTGTAAGTCCTAGGTTGCAAGTTAAAGTCCTGCCCCCGGGGGCGATCCTAATCCTAAACGTCTCTGTCCTCTCTTCCATTTCGGGACGATAAGACCTCCGTTGGTACAGTCCCCTCCAGGAAACTTTTTAATCCATCCATCCATCCACAAAGTATGTCTGCCCTAAGTTGAGAGGCCAAGAGGTAAAACGGACTAACCCACACTAACTTCATTTTGAGATAATGGATCAGTTGTCACAAAAATGGTGGTGCAAATTTTGTCCAGAAAACCATAAAGCTAAAAATCCAAAAAACTGGTTTTTGGGGGATTTTTTTCACATTTTCTCACACAAATGAGCTCTGATCTTGAAATTTGTCTATTCGGGCAAAACGCGTGCCATGTTGCCTTTCTCGCGGAATATCTGGTATACTTGTGTGTTTGATGCAGCTAGGGGAGAGAAAAAGACAACACTGGTTTGAACTTACTTACTTTCCGTGTCCTCTTCTTTCTCATCAAATCTTTCTTCCCCAGTAATTTGAGACGTAAATTGCCCTCGTACTGGACGATTCGGGGCTAAATTCTAGACCCGCTGAAGACGTCTGGTACAAAGGAAGGTACGTGTACGTGTCCAACGCCAACTTGAAGTCCCGAAATCCAGAACATTTTAATGAAGTGTGATTTTTGGCAAATCAAAAATGTCATTTAAAGGATACCAAGTGCTCTCACTTCTGCATTTACACTTTCTAACTGGTTCAGGGAAGTAATATTGAGCAAAGCCTTTGAATGTGTAAGACGAAAGATTTTGTAGATTTAGTATTGAAGGCTACCTGTAACTAGCATATCCAGTACGTGTACGTGTCAACGCCAACTTGAAGTCCCGAAATCCAGAACATTTTAATCAAGTGTGATTTTTGGCAAATCGAAAATGTCATTTAAAGGATACCAAGTGCTCTCACTTCTGCATTTACACTTTCTAACCGGTGCAAGGAAGTAATATTGAGCAAAGCCTTTGAATGTGTAAGACGAAAGATTTTGTAGATTTAGTATTGAAGGCTACCTGTAACTAGCATATCCAATTTGTGAGAGCTCCATTTTGTAACGTTATGCCATCCAATTTGTGAAAGCTCCATTTTGTAACGTTATGCCATCCAATTTGTGAGAGCTCCATTTTGTAACGTTATGCCATCCAATTTGTGAGAGCTCCATTTTGTAACGTTATGCCATCCAATTTGTGAGAGCTCCATTTTGTAACGTTATGCCATCCAATTTGTGAGAGCTCCATTTTGTAACGTTATGCCAAGGGGTTGTACATCCAAAGTGGTTATATCACTGAAATGCGGATAAGATAGATATGGGGGGCAACTTTTCCATTACTTGACTTTGTGTGGTAACTTTGTGAAGGAAATTTAGAAGGAGTTTTTTTTACTATCAATTCACCAGCATTGAAATCTAAGTGAACTTAAACAAACAGTTAGTACTCAATAACCTGAAATGAAAAAGTTGTCCTCTTGAAAAACCTGTTGGAGTTATTTTGTGTGTTCGCTTTATTTCTAGGGATCAAGGTGGAAACTTTAATCAAAGGTCGTTTTTCAAAACGTCAAGACAAAACCACCGAGCGAGTCATTTTAGTTTGACACAAAGTAACTCCAACGTTTCCATTTCCAAATATATTTTTGGTTTCCGAATTTTAGATTTTTCTGGGGGTAGGTAAAAAAATCGTCATCAAAAATGTTGTTAGGGACTTCTATGTATTTTAAATGCATATTACATTCAGGGACAAGAAGTAGGGAGAGTGGAATGATATAGTTTCAACATGCTAGGTGTGAATTGTTTTAACGATATAATACACCTGTAAATATTTAGTTAAATTTTCAAACACTTTGTGCTACTTATACCAACTCAACATGGGGCTGAAAGTTGCATAGGGTTGCACTCGATAGCAAGGTATTTTTGCGGTACTAGCTCAGAAGCCATGACAATGAAAATTTGTGACATAAAGCAGCTTTCACAAATGAGCAGTGACCTGTGTTATTATATGGGTAAGGTAAACACAAAAAGGAGCTTCCTTTTTCAGGCCGTGGTTATGAACAGGGCCATCGTAGGACATCGTCGGACTTTTTGCGTGTAAAGTTGGCGGGAAATTCGAATTTTTGATTTCTAGGTTAAGCAACGCCGAGGAAGGCCAATAAATGGATGGGTGACTTAAACATCATTTTGGGAATAAAGGGAGAACGGGCTCTAGTCTTGATTTTAAATCATTACATGAAAGTAAAATCGAAAAATCAAATCAAGTGTTAATATACTGAATATTAAACAAATTAGGTAGGTACATAGGTAGGTATTCTTTAACCACGATCGAATAAACTACGGGCTAAAAAATTTACACTGAATATTAAACAAATTAGGTAGGTACATAGGTACTGATCGAATAAACTACGGGCTAAATAATTCCCGGAGGGCAAACTGAATATTAAATAAATTAGGTAGGTTCATAGGTACTGATTTTCTCTAATCACTACGGGTTAAAAAATTCCCGGAGGGACGGACCCTGCTTGTTTTTCGTTATGGAAGTCTTATCTGCGGGTGGGCAGGAATCTAATTTTATATCACTTTGTCTTATTATTTCACGGGAAAAATATTTTTGTATAAGGGATTGTATTTTACCTCATTTATTCTTCTTCGCAGTCTCCGTGTTAACCTGGACATGGGCAAGGCGTTCTACTCCTGGTCCATGCAGCGAGACCCCGACATGAAGGACACCGTGGTGCGTTCTACAACCATACCGGAAGAGTTGGGTCGCATATCCTATCTACTATCAGACAAGACGGGAACACTCACTCAGAACTCGATGGTATTCCGCAAGTTACATCTCGGCACTGTATCCTATGGACCCGACACATTTGATGAGGTGAGTAGAACTTGAAAAAATGAGGAAAAAATCTGATCGGGTTAAATAATTAAAAAAAAAAACCTTTTCATTCACAACTTTTGTAGATATCACAGCATATTATTATTATTATGTTAAGGCGGTCTCTTCCTGATCCCTAATGCGCCGCGTCCATTTTAGTTTAGGACTATTGCACTGCCTTTACACATGGTTATTGGCTCTCCCCCATATCAAACACTCCTGATCCTCTTGCGAAGCTCAGAAGTGGTTTGATTGGGTTTGAGTGTATCACAGCATAACTAAGTGCCTCCTTTGCAATCAATTTCCATAGTTCAGTAATCTTTTTACACTGGTACTGCCTCCACAGCTTGCTACTCGATTGTCCTCACGAGGCTGAGTGCATCCCAAAACCCAAGCAAAAAGCCGTAAAAACATCGACCCCACAGGGAATCGAAACCGGGACCTCCTGCGTGCAAGCCTAGTGTGATACCCACTCGGCCACGGAGGCTACTCTGTTTTTGTTTTCTATTGAAAATAGAACCCGATAGACCTTCCCAAAATTAAGTAGATACTCAGTTCTAAAATTGAGTACTCAAGTCTCAATATCCCAATGTTCTATTCTCCAGGTGCGAGATCTCCTGAAGTTCACGTACGAGAACATGTCAGCCACCGCGGATAGCAACACGCCTCACAAGCAGATGGTCATAGGTTCGAACAAGATCAGACGCTCGGACCATAAGCCTGGTACTGTTTCACTACCGGTTTCCGTCTAGATTGGCTGTTCCAGGAACGACTTTGCACTGTACATTTTTCACGTTTAACTATTCGTCAATTTTTCTTTGCGTAGAGTACAAAATGAGTGCAGAGTCGTTCTTGGAACGGTCTCTTACACTTGTGTACAAGTCCCCAATGTCTTTCAACATGAGACTGTAGACTGACATAAATTTATGAAACCTATTTTAGTATCCAACCTCAGAAAAGTCTCGATTTGTGTTACCTGGGCCGTACTTTCCTTTCACAATTTCCATGGTGGTAATCGTGGAAAATCGGTAAATGGTACAATGCCAGGCAATGTTCCAGTTCCCTGTTTTCCACCTTTGTGTTACCTGAGCCGTAGTTTCCTTTCACAATTTCCATGGTGGTAATCGTGGAAAATCGGTAAATGGTACAATGCCAGGCAATGTTCCAGTTCCCTGTTTTCCACCACTACCACCATGAAAATTACGGAAGGAAAATACTCCTGTGCTCTATCTCAGTGTTTCCCAACCTTTTCTCTACGATCGCCCCCTTTCAGAATTTGTATAATTTGTGAGAGCTCCATTTTGTAACGTTATGCCATCCAATTTGTGAGAGCTCCATTTTGTAACGTTATGCCATCCAATTTGTGAGAGCTCCATTTTGTAACGTTATGCCATCCAATTTGTGAGAGCTCCATTTTGTAACGTTATGCCTAGGGGTAGTACAGCCATATTGGTTAAATCACCTGAAATGCCGATAAGATAGATATGGGGGGCAACTTTTCCATTACTTGACTTTGTGTGGTAACTTTGTGAAGGAAATTTAGAAGGAGTTTTTTGACTATCAATTCACCAGCATTGAAGTATAAGTGAACTTAAACAAACAGTTACTTAGTACTCAATAACCTGAAATGGAAAAGTTGTCCTCTTGAAAAACCTGTTGGAATTATTTTGTGTCTTCGCTTTATTTCTAGGGATCAATGTGGAAACTTTAATCAAAGGTCGTTTTTCAAAACATCAAGAAAAAACCACCGAGGGAGTTTAACACAAAGTAACACCAACGTTTCCATTTCCAAAAATATTTTTGGTTTCCGAATTTTAGATTTTTCTGGGGGTAGGTAAAAAAATCTTCATCAAAAATGTTGTTAGGGACTTCTATGTATTTTAAATGCATATTACATTCAGGGACAGGAAGTAGGGAGAGTGGAATTAGATCCTTATTGCCCCACTGTATTGTAATACGAACACGCAACCTGACAAATGACCGTGACCTAGGGTTCACCTAGAAATTTATAATTACAGTTATACTGTTATATTAACAATGTAGTTTACACCTCTTCTAGCCTGGTACTGTTTCACTACCGGTTTCCGTGTAGATTGGCTGTTCCAGGAACGACTTTGCACTGTACATTTTTCACGTTTAACTATTCGTCAATTTTCGCCTGGTATTGTTTCACTACCGGTTTCCGTGTAGATTGGCTGTTCCAGGAACGACTTTGCACTGTACATTTTTCACGTTTAACTATTCGTCAATTTTCTTATATCACTTTGTCTTATTATTTCACGGGAAAAATATTTTTGTATAATGGATTGTATTTTACCTCATTTATTCTTCTTCGCAGTCTTCGTGTTAACCTGGACATGGGCAAGGCGTTCTACTCCTGGTCCATGCAGCGTTAGATTGTATTTTACCTCATTTATTCTTCTTCGCAGTCTTCGTGTTAACCTGGACATGGGCAAGGCGTTCTACTCCTGGTCCATGCAGCGCGTATTTATGAACAAGAATGATCGTTCTTAGATCAGTCTCAAGTCAAAATTGACCAATCAAATGCCTTGAGACTATGCTTGGCACGAATTTAAGAGCTAGCATTTTGTTTATAAATATATGGGTGTTACACTTGTGTACAAGTCCCCAATGTCTTTCAACATGAGACTGTAGACTGACATAAATTTATGAAACCTATTTTAGTACTCAACCTCAGAAAAGTCTCGATTTGTGTTACCTGAGCCGTAGTTTCCTTTCACAATTTCCATGGTGGTAATCGTGGAAAATCGGTAAATGGTACAATGCCAGGCAATGTTCCAGTTCCCTGTTTTCCACCACTAACACCATGAAAATTACGGAAGGAAAATACTCCTGTGCTCTATCTCAGTGTTTCCCAACCTTTTCTCTACGATCGCCCCCTTTCAGAATTTGTACAGATTATCGGAACTGTGATCGCACCTGATGAGCACACACACTATTAGGTAGACCTGACAGGTACGTCTGATCAGGTCTGCCCGTCAGGTCAACATGATACCTGATGAGCACACACGCTATCAGGTAGTCCTGTCAGTTCTAGCTGATAGTGAGTGGCTGGCCTTATATTTCTTTTTCTGTAATCTCCCTCCTACTCTGGGTGTTTCTCTTCGATATGGCTCTCTGTTGCATCGTGCGTGTTTCATTGGTGTTGCAGATTCGTTCACTGGTTGTGGCGGAAATGTCGCCGCGAGCGAGAGAGAGTGCAAGCCTAGTGTGATACCCACTCGGGCATGGAAGCTACTCTGTTCTTGTTTTCTAGAAAATAGAAGTGTTTCTTCGATAGACCTTCACAAATTAAGTTGGTAGTCAATTCTAATTTCCTAATTTTCTATTAATTCTAATTTCCCAATTCTCTATTAATTCTAATTTCCCAATTCTCTATTAATTCTAATTTCCCAATTCTCTAATCTCTCAGGTGCGAGATCTCCTGAAGTTCACCTACGAGAACATGTCAGCTACCGCGGATAGCAACACGCCTCACAAGCAGATGGTTTTCCTTATCCTCAAGATCAGACGAGAGATCGAACCCCGGACCATTCTGATTGGAGAACCGTGTGTGGGCAAATATCCGGCCAATGTCATTCGGAATCAGAAGTACAATGTCATCACTTTTCTTCCTCTGGTAAGTACCCTGGTCCTTTAGAAGGTGGAAAATCTTGAAAGAAAAAAAATGGAGTGGAAAACCGAAAAAGACTTTATTTCCTTGCTTCCTTGCGTGCTTTAGGAAACTAAGGAATGGCTATTTTCCTCGTCTCTTCACACAGGCTGTCATTTAACAGATTTAACTCAACTATTACATTTACAAAATTCTCAATCAAGTAACTCTCCAATTCTTCCTCCCCCCAGGTTCTATTCCAGCAGTTCAAGTTCTTTCTCAACCTCTACTTTCTGCTGATGGCTATCTCCCAGTTTGTGCCGGAGCTGCGGCTCGGCTATCTATACACCTACTGGGGGCCTCTCATATTCGTACTGGCCGTCACACTGTGTCGTGAGGCCATGGATGACTTTAGACGGCACCAGAGAGATCAGGAGGTGAACGGTCAGAAGTATAAACGGTTCGTGAGGACGGCGGATTCGACTATTGTTACCGAACTGGTGGCCGCGTCTAAGTTACGGGTCGGCGATTTGGTGAGTTCGAATTTTGTTGTTGTTGTTGTTGTAGCGGCTTCAGCTGTAGCCGAATGGTCATGGCAGAATAAAGAGAGGATATCTTTTTTTTTT
>NW_007378975.1:37269-40190 GCF_000475195.1 Diaphorina citri
TGGTTTTTCGCCATGTTTAATTGGCTGCTCCTGAACCGGCGTCCCGCTTTTTTTTTTTTTTTTTTTTTTCTTTCCTCATTTTCGGTGTAAGACCTCCGTTGTTACAAACCCCCTTATCAAACCTTAAAAGTTCTAATATTATTTACTTCTTTATTAAAGAGGTTTTAAATGGAAGGAACTTTAACTACTGATATCTTATCGCCCTAAGATCGAAAGCTGTGTCCACACATAGTCTGGGACACATAGTCGACTATGTGTGGACACAGCTGAAGAGAGGGCGGGCAGGATATAAATCCAGCCGTTCCAAGAACGAATCTTACCTGTTTTTGATAAAGTTCTCCACGGGCGGTAATCGTAAGTGCGACCTGGGGAGGTGCGCTACCTCCTAATAGCTGGTCTTCTAGTGCTAAGGCAGGCGCGCTACCGCGCTCTTTTGGTTTCACAACTAATGCTATGATCCATAATCTTTATTTCAGATCTACGCATGTCTTATCGCCCTAAGATCGAAAGCTGTGTCCACACATAGTCTGGGACACATGGTCGACTATGTGTGGACACAGCTGAAGAGAGGGCGGGCAGGATATAAAGCCAGCCGTTCCAAGAACGAATCTTACCTGTTTTTGATAAAGATCTCCACGGGCGGTAATCGTACGTGCGACCTGGGGAGGTGCGCTACCTCCTAATAGCTAGTCTTCTAGTGCTAAGGCAGGCGCGCTACCGCGCTCTTTTGGTTTCACAACTAATGCTATGATCCATAATCTTTATTTCAGATCTACGTTGAGAAGGACCAACGCGTCCCCGCGGACATCGTACTACTGCGCACGACAGAGAAGTCAGGCGCATGTTTCGTGCGCACCGACCAGCTAGACGGCGAAACAGATTGGAAGTTGCGCATAGCGGTCGTGGAAACGCAGAAGTTGGATTGCGATGCGCGTCTGTTCGACATTCACGCGACGCTGTTTGCAGAGAAACCCCAACGCGACATTCACTCCTTCATTGGAACATTCACCCGGGTAAGATTCGTGACATTCACCGATTCTAATATGAAAATTTAGAAGCCTCGTTTCATGGTTGACCGAGCACCAAAGTTGTGATATGATACCACAAAGAAACGGCATTTATTTATTATACCAGCCTCAGTGGTGCATTGGTTAGCGCGGTGGACTCTGGATGTGGAGGTTGGTGGTTCGAGTCTAAGTCAAGTCATAAAATTTAGCGTACGGTAGTGTATTTAAGCGGAGAAGGACATTTGTGTCAAGCATTTATGCTTAACACAACAAAAATTCCTTCTTCTATTTATTTATTATTTTCACTTACAGCAAGATGTCAGCGCTGAGGACTCACTAAGTGTAGAGAATACACTGTGGGCTAACTGTGTGGTGGCTTCAGGCTCTGCATTGGGTACTATAGTGTGTGACATTTGTGTCAAGCATTAAAATTCCTTCTTCTATTTATTTATTATTTTCACTTACAGCAAGACGTCAGCGCTGAGGACTCACTAAGTGTAGAGAATACACTGTGGGCTAACTGTGTGGTGGCTTCAGGCTCTGCATTGGGTACTATAGTGTACACGGGAGCTGAAACTAGATCAGTGATGAATAACTCACAGCCCAGGAGTAAAGTGGGTCTGCTTGATATTGAGATCAATCAACTGACCAAGGTAAGATGTAATCAATACTTATAGTTTATACTTAACTAGCAGGTTGCCCGATCTCCGCCACGGAAAATTGATCGAAATTCGGGATCGGTTTAGATTTCGGAAAAATTCCAATTGCATATCTAGAACATATTAGGAATATTTCTACCAAATTTCAGATTTCCAGGTGTTGAGGTTGTGGAGATAGAGCGATCAGTATGTGATTGTATGGATCTTGCTTTTATAGATAATTCAGTAATTGACATTCCAATAAAAACGTCATTCCGAGGTGGACATTTGTAAAATCTTTGCCTCAACACAGGGCGTATCCAATTTGTGAGAGTTCCTTTTTTGAACTGTAACTGCGGAGGTGTTATCGTTCCGAAATCGAAGAGAGGCAGACAGTATAGAAGAAAGCCTGCCGTTCCGAGTACAAACCTCATCTGTTTGGGATAAAGTTCGCCCCGAGCGGGAATCGAACCCGCGGCCTAGCTCTTACAAGACAGCTACCTTTAAAGCTAACAAAGCTTGCGTTTTTCCAGGCATTATTAGCGCTTACAAAGCAGCTACCTTTAAAATTAACTAGGTTTGGGGCTTTTATTTTTGGTACCTCGTTACATTTCAGGCATTATCGTGAAGGATGACAACACTGGAGAGATCACGTTCTATTTGAAGGGAGCAGATGTAGTGATGATATCTATAGTGCAGTACACGTATTGGTTGGAAGATGAGTGTGGCAACATGGCACGGGAAGGGTTGCGCACTCTGGTGGTGGCCAAGAAGCAACTTACCGAGGATCAGTACCTGGACTTTGAAGTAAGAGACCTTTTTTCCTAAAAAAAAAAAAAAAAACAGATTTTTTTCATCCATTGATGCACCAAGGGATTAACTTTGTGGATGAATAACGAAGATTTTTTTTTAGAAGTTTGATAGAGGGAACTGTAACTGCTAGGGTCTTATCGTCCAGAAATCAAAGAGAGAAGAATCACAGAATAAGAGAAAGCCAGCCGTTCCGAGAACGCACTTTAGGATAAGGATAAATTTCGCCCCAGATGGGAATTGAACCCAAGACCAAGCGCTAACAAGACAAGCACGCTACTTTCCAAACTGACTAGGCTTTCAATTAGATTATGCCAGCTTAAGTAGATAGAGATATATTATTGAAGACTTCTAAAGAGATATATTATTGAAGATTTCTAAAGAGATTTATATTATTGAAGATTTCTAAAGAGATATATTATTGAAGATTTCTAAAGAGATATATTATTGAAGATTTCTAAAGAGA
>NW_007378975.1:40200-40438 GCF_000475195.1 Diaphorina citri
TTGAGTAGATAGAGATATATTATTGAAGATTTCTAAAGAGATATATTATTGAAGTTTTCTAAAGAGATATATTATTGAAGATTTCTAAAGAGATATATTATTGAAGATTTCTAAAGAGATATATTATTTATTGAAGATTTCTAAAGAGATATATTATCGAAGATTTCTAAAAAGATATATTATTGAAGATTTCTAAAGAGATATATTATCGAAGATTTCTAAAGGATGTTCCATTATG
>NW_007378975.1:41414-74440 GCF_000475195.1 Diaphorina citri
GGCATGCTACGACACAGACCACAAGCGTCTAATGTAGCAGTTGTTTCATTGCTACGAAATAAAAACGGCGGTGAAACACTCATCTTTTTTTTAAAAACCTTAGGTTAGCCACTCGCTATCATGTAAACCTGACAGGTACACCTGATCAGGTCCGCCTGTCAAGTCTACCTGATGAGCACACATACTATTATCTGAAGTATTTCTCGAAAAATACATGGTTCTATTTAATAGCTAAATTTTTCATCATTATCTTTTTTCCCTTATCCAGATCACAAGAGCTTCACGTATTCGGGTCTGTATCTACTCGTACTGATGCTCATTTGGCTCTCAACACATTCCGAAAGAAACCAGACTCTGCCCTTATCATCAGCGGGGACTCTTTGGAAGTTTGCCTACAGGTAATTTTAATTAATTTTTTATTTTATTTATTTTTTTAAGTTTCCATTTATATTTGATTGACAAAAAAACTCAGAACATACATTTTTCATATAAATGGTATACCCACCCGTATAAGCAGAGCTTGTGCCACGGATGGGGAATATAAATATAGGAGAAACCTATGTTTGTCCATCTGTGCCCTAAATCACCAAAGTATGGAAAAGGATTTACAATTCCAGATTTCAATATGATTCGTCCAAATTCAAAATTCTGCTTTTCCATTGGCTATTACACTTGTAAGATACTTTTCCATACTTTGGTGATTTAGGGCACTGCTTTTTTTCCCATCAGCTTTGAGGGAAAGGTCAGTACAAAGAAGGCGATTATAGTGACTGAAGTTCAGGAAGTTTGATAGAGGAACCTCTAAAAGGGAAGGACTTATCGTCCCGAATTCAAAGAGAGAAGGATATGGTAGGAGAAAGCCAGCCGTTCCGTTCCTAATTATTCAACATGAATTTTCAATAAATAATTTCCTAACAATTATTGTGTTTATTTCCACCTGACAGTACTATCGCTGTGAGTTGCTAGACTTGGCATGTCACGCGCCGGCTGTGGTATGCTGCAGATGTTCTCCCACTCAGAAGGCCCAGGTTGTCACCCTCATCAAGGAGCATACCAATCAGCTTTGAGGGAAAGGTCAGTACAAAGAAGGCGATTATAGTGACTGAAATTCAGGAAGTTTGATAGAGGAACCTCTAAAAGGGAAGGACTTATCGTCCCGAATTCAACGAGAGAAGGATATGGTAGGAGAAAGCCAGCCGTTCCGTTCCTAATTATTCAACATGAATTTTCAATAAAAAAATAATTTCCTAACAATTATTGTGTTTATTTCCACCTGACAGTACTATCGCTGTGAGTTGCTAGACCTGGCATGTCACGCGCCGGCTGTGGTATGCTGCAGATGTTCTCCCACTCAGAAGGCCCAGGTTGTCACCCTCATCAAGGAGCATACCAAGAAGAGAGCTGCAGCTGTTGGAGATGGAGGTAAGACAGAGTTGTTCTCACGAGGCTAATACTCGTATTTATGAACAAGAATGATCGTTCTTAGATCAGTCTCAAGTCAAAATTGACCAATCAAATGCCTTGAGACTATGCTTATTCTAAGCACAGAGCCGAAAAAAGGTCGACTTCACCGGGAATCGAACCCGGGCCTCTCAATCAGCTTTAGAGTGATCGCTTTGAGGCCGTTCTAAGCACAGAGCGGAAAAAAGGTCGACTTCACCGCGAATCGAACCCGGGCCTCTCAATCAGCTTTAGAGTGATCGCTTTGAGGCCAACTGGTTTTGGCTAAACAAACTTTTCCGAGTGGGATGCCCCGTGTTCTAAGCACAGAGCCGAAAAAAGGTCGACTTCACCGGGAATCGAACCCGGGCCTCTCAATCAGCTTTAGAGTGATCGCTTTGAGGCCAACTGGTTTTGGCTAAACAAACTTTTCCGAGTGGGATGCCCTTCGCACTCAACCTTCGCTCTTGATATAGCGTGAGGAAATTTGGGCTAGTCTTCTCCCTGTTTATAGTCCCCTAGCTAGACGCTGATCTACTCTCTGTTTATAGTCCCTCAGCCAGACTATGAACACCATCAGTACCAAAAATAAAAGAAAATACTTCGCTGGCCACTCACTGTCAGGTAGATCTGACAGGCCGACCTGTTCAGGCGTACCAGTCAGGTCTACCTAATAGGGAGTGTCCTCATCGGGTATCAGGTAAACCTGACAAGTACGCCTGATCAGGCTTGCCTGTCAGGTCTACCTGATAGTGTGTGTGCTCATCAGCTATCAGGTAGACCTGACAGGTACCTACGCTTAATCAGGTTCACCTGATAGTGAGTGGCCGGGTTTAGAAAACTGTTATGGGTAGTAAAAGGGTTTTAATTAGCTAAAACCTTTCATAGTGGGGATGTTTGTGTGTCCTCTTTTGTTTCTAAAACATACATTGAAGCAAGTTTTATGACGTAAGTAACTCGTCAAATCTTTTAGGTGTTGTTGTTGTTGTTGTTGTTTGTTTTGTTGTTCGTGTTGTTTTTGGAGGAAATTTCGGTGCGGCGATAGCAAGAAACAGGTGGACAGGGATTCATAGTAATGTAGGAAATTGACGGATTCTCCCTTTGTATCGTTAATATCTCCGTGAATAATGGTTTCTTAGAAAATTCAAGATAATGGAATTAAAGAGGGCAAAAAGGGGTACTTTTCTATCAGGAGAAATTCAATGGGTTTCAGTGGAAACTTGAAGAAAAATCGAATTGAAAAAATGTTAGTTTTTAAAGAGATACAAAAAAATCTTTTTCTCAAGCTTTTGGTTGTGTTTGAGGGAGGGTTTTACCAAAACAGGGAATTTTATCTTTTAGTAAATTTTGTGTTCTTTTCAATGGTGCAATCAGTTTTTTATTATCTTTATTGGTTCAAGAGATAAAGGCGTTTTAAGGGGACAAAGTATGAAAAATGTTGAAAAGCAGAAAATCCTTCATAACTCCGCCCCTGTTGAAAATCGGATCTGTCCAGATAGCTTTTTCTGGTAGCCCTTTAGGTCCTGCATCAACCCTCAAGCGTTTCGGATCTGTCCAGATAGCTTTTTCTGGTAGCCCTTTAGGTCCTACATCAACCCTCAAGCGTTGTACAGTCGTTCGCGGGACACCCTGTATATATTTACCAATGTTTCCGGGACCGCCTAAAGAAGTTCACCACACATTTATAAATACAAATTAAAATTTTATTGTTGAAAATCGTCTCCTCGTTCGTACACCACTAAAATTAAAAACAACAATCCCAAAACCTTCCCGGATCGCTTCTCAAACCAAACTGCCAATCTTCACCCGATAGTACCGGCCACACCCACACCCACCGCAACACGTCGCACTGCAACATCCGGCACCGCAACACCCACCGCATGCGTCACCACAACATCCGCTCGCCGCATGCGTTAGCGGCACAAACACATCTATCATACTCAGCTTATGCAGGGAGGCCAAAGCTTGCCGGATTTCACCACCAGAGAGCGTGACTGTGGATTTGAAATTGACGAGTGACATGATTTGGTGTTCACCAACGGGGGCCTCGGAGGCCGCGCTCAGATATTTGAGGGCCTCGAACACGAGAATGTCGGTGTTGAGTAGCATGGCCATTGTGGAAACTGACGGGCCGCAACTAGTATTATAACCCGCGGTGATGAGTTAAAATTGTTGAAACTGGGCCGCAACTAATATTGAAGAATCGGGAAAAATTAAAATTACCTGTAGGCAAACTTCCAAAGAGTCCCCGCTGATGATAAGGGCAGAGTCTGGTTTCTTTCGGAATGTATTGAGAGCCAAATGAGCATCAGTACGAGTAGATACAGACCCGAAAACGTGAAGCTCTTGTGATCTGGATAAGGGAAAAAAGATAATGATGAAAAATTTAGCTATTAAATAGAACCATGTATTTTTCGAGAAATACTTCAGATAATAGTATGTGTGCTCATCAGGTAGACTTGACAGGCGGACCTGATCAGGTGTACCTGTCAGGTTTACATGATAGCGAGTGGCTAACCTAAGGTTAAAAAAAAGATGAGTGTTTCACCGCCGTTTTTATTTCGTAGCAATGAAACAACTGCTACATTAGACGCTTGTGGTCTGTGTCGCAGCATGCCCATCCCGTAGTATGCCTCTCATCAGATGAGCGAGAAGAGACACAATACTTCCCATTTAGGTGCTGGGTCAAGAAAGAAAAAAAAAAGCTTTCTAATGTTGAAGTTCTGTATAATTTAAATATCATTTGGTTCTCCTGTCAACGTTAAACTTACCTATAATTCAAAGCTCCCTTCGTTCGTTCATCCAAATTCCTCCTTCTCCCCCCCAGGCGGTGTGATCATGTACGGGGCTCTGGCGCTATTCGAGGATGAATTCATTCACATTGTCACCATCAGCTTCACCGCTCTCATCTTGACGGAACTTATCATGGTAGCCCTCACTGTACGCACCTGGCACTATCTGATACTCCTAGCAGAACTGTTCAGTCTAGGCATGTACGTCCTGTCACTTATCCTGCTCAAGGATCAGTTTGGTAAGTCCTGTTTATCTCATATAGTTTCTGCTGACCAATATTTGGTCAAAGCTGAGGTCAAAACTCCGAAAAAGTAACTTTGAAAGGTCGAAAATTAATTTTTTATTTGCCGTTCGGTAAGTCCTGCTGACCAATATTTGGTCAAAGCTGAGGTCAAAACTCCGAAAAAGTAACTTTGAAAGGTCGAAAATTAATTTTTTATTTGCCGTTCAAAGAGCTGTACGTTAACGCACCACACAAAACACACTTTGGACCTTACGAAACAGATATCATATTCCATAGAATAGAACGTTCATAACGCCATAGACGATAAATTTAAAAATCCATGAAATGGATCTATTGGTAATATAAAATGGATGTTATCCACACTCTACAGAATAATAAGAACATCCATGATAAACGAGCATACAAGAGCTCAAGAGCTGTACGTTAACGCACCACACAAAACACACTTTGGACGAAACAGATATTATATTCCATAGAATAGAACGTTCATAACACCATAGACGATAAATTTGAAAATCCATAAAATGGATCTATTGGTAATATAAAATGGATGTTATCCACACTCTACAGAATAATAAGAACATCCATGATAAACGAGCATACAAGAGCTTTACTTGCTAACACGCACCACACAAACACACTTTGAACCTTGGGTATAGAGAAAGAATAAAAGTATTTTCCTAGCAAACTAGCACTTAATTGGTATGGGGAAAACTTTTCATGGGTGACTACACAGATTTTTTTATGGGTGAAGGACAAAAGATACTAGGTACTCATTAACTATTTATAAGATTCATTATATTTGCAAATAGGTTCCTAACCATATAACCAAAAAAAGGTGTCATTGATATTGCCAAATGGTCTAAAAGCAGAAGTTCCCAAAACTTTTCTAATTATCCCATGCATTGAGAGTAGGTTACATACCGTCCATGTATCTTTTATTCTTTCTTCAAATTTTTTTAGAACAAAAATAATTTAAAATAGAGATTTCTTTTCAAAATCTGTTTAGTTTTGATTAATTTAAATTTTTAGCTTTGATTTCCTCCTGACTGCTGATTTCTCCATTCTACTCGTATTCTATTTTTTTGCTCGTCAGGTAATGATGTGAGTATGATTCAAGCGGCTGACACAGGGATCGGTATAGCAGGGGTGGAGGGTAAGCAAGCCTCACTGGCCGCTGATTTCTCCATACCTCAATTCTCCCATCTCTCCCGTCTCCTACTGGTCCATGGCCGTAATTCCTACAAACGATCGGCCTCCCTGTCCCAGTTCGTTATACACCGTGGCCTCATTATATCGACCATGCAGGCCATATTCTCGGCCGTCTTCTACTTTTCCTCTGTGCCTCTCTACCAGGGATGGCTTATGATTGGGTGAGTAAAGCCGTATTTTAGTATAGTACTTTTTTTCCACCTAGGAGTTTCGGTAATCATGCAGAAGTCGCGTCCGTGGAAAAGAAAAGCTCCTCTTTGTATTTAACCTAACCCTATAATAACACTAATCACTGCTCTAATTGTGAAAGTTATTGACTGAATTAATTTTATGAATTGGAAGCCAGTATAATAGGTACAGATCTTCAGGGCCGTATCCAGGATTTTGCCGAGGGCGGGGGGGGTCCAAACATTAATTGACGTTCTGAATTCAAAATAACAACTTTTTCCTTCTCGAATAGGTGTGGACTGTGGACGTAAAGGAATGTGCCTCTAAGTCATGTAAAACCGGTTCAGTGATAGACACATTTTATTATTTTTATTAATATTTATTAGAGTTCATAAAAATAATAAATGTAAAATGAAAAGTCTTCTAACTCTCACAGTTTTAGTGCTTTTTTTTTATTCTCATTCGAGCAGGATAAACAAGGTATATTCTATGCTTTGCTTACTTGTCCCTACACAGGACTCAAACCCCCATGGAGCTTCAGTCAGAAGCAGACCAGCACTATTTCAACTCCGAAACCACGCCGCCTCTCCCGTCTAACGTTGTGTATCAAGCATCATCCCCTGATGAGGTAGCCCTGGTCAAATGGTCGGAAGAAGTGGGTCTGGCTGTGATACGTCGCGACTTGAATTCCATCACGCTGCGCTCCCCTAGCGGTCAAACTATGAACTATACGGTGCTGCAGTTGTTCCCTTTTACTTCGGAGACGAAACGCATGGGTGAGTGAAGGGGACATTCTGGTGTTTCGTCGCCTTTTTTTCATTTAATATGGGTGTTTTTATCGGCCTTTTTATCCTTTATTGGTAGTTTTTTTTTCTTTTTTTATTAGTAGGTAATAATTTGCGATGTACTGCCTGTAAGGGACTGACGCCGACCCTATAAATGGGAAAAGACTAGGAAGGAGGAGAAGAAGAAGAAGAAGAAGAAGAAGAAGAAGAAGAATAAGAAGAAGAAGAATAACCTACGATTGGGCAACACACTCAGAAGCTTAAATTTATTTGCAGTGATTTTTTTTAAGACGTTTGCTATGATACAGGGAACTGTAACTGCGGAGGTGTTATCGTTCCGAAATCGATGAGAGAAGGAAGACAGGATAGGAGAAAGCCTGCCGTTCCGAGTACAAACCTCATTTGTTTGGGATAAAGTTCGCCCCGGGCGGGAATCGAACCCGCGGCCTAGCTCTTACAAGACCTTTAAAACTAACAAAGCTTGCGTTTTTCCAGGCATTATTAGCGCTTACAAAGCAGCTACCTTTAAAATGAACTAGGTTTGGGGCTTTTATTTTTGGTACCTCGTTACATTTCAGGCATTATCGTGAAGGATGACAACACTGGAGAGATCACGTTCTATTTGAAGGGAGCAGATGTAGTGATGATATCTATAGTGCAGTACACGTATTGGTTGGAAGATGAGTGTGGCAATATGGCACGGGAAGGGTTGCGCACTCTGGTGGTGGCCAAGAAGCAACTTACCGAGGATCAGTACCTGGACTTTGAAGTAAGAGACCCTTTTTCCTAAAATACCCAGATTTTTTTCATCCATTGATGCACTAATGGGTTAACTTTGTGAATGAATAACGAAGATTTTTTTAGAAGTTTGATAGAGGGAACTGTAACTGCTATGGTCTTATCGTCCCGAAATCAAAGAGAGAAGGATCACAGAATAGGAGAAAGCCCGCCGTTCCGGGAACGAACTTTAGGATAAGGATAAATTTCGCCCCAGGAATGTTGTGTATCAAGCATCATCCCCTGATGAGGTGGCCCTGGTCAAATGGTCAGAAGAAGTGGGTCTGGCTGTGATACGTCGCGACTTGAATTCCATCACGCTGCGCTCCCCTAGCGGTCAAACTATGAACTATAC
Organism: Diaphorina citri; assembly: GCF_000475195.1. Classification (NCBI taxonomy): domain Eukaryota; kingdom Metazoa; phylum Arthropoda; class Insecta; order Hemiptera; family Psyllidae; genus Diaphorina; species Diaphorina citri. The sequence goes on from NW_007378975.1 coordinate 49,189, forward strand.
GGTGCTGCAGTTGTTCCCTTTTACTTCGGAGACGAAACGCATGGGTGAGTGAAGGGGACATTCTGGTGTTTCGTCGCCTTTTTGTCATTTAATATGGGTGTTTTTATCGGGCTTTTTATCCTTTATTGGTAGTTTTTTTGTTTGTTTGTTTTTTTACTTTCTATTATTAGTAGGTAATAATCTGCGATGTGTTGCCTGTAAGGGACTGACGCCGACCCTATATAAGTGGGAAAAGACTAGGAAGGAGAAGAAGAAGAATAACCTACGATTGGGCAACACACTCAGACAGAAGCTTAAATTAATTTTATTTGCAGTGATTTTAACCTACGATTGGGCAACACACTCAGAAGCTTAAATTTATTTGCAGTGATTTTTTTAAGACGTTTGCTATGATACAGGGAACTGTAACTGCGGAGGTGTTATCGTTCCGAAATCGAAGAGAGGCAGACAGTATAGAAGAAAGCCTGCCGTTCCGAGTACAAACCTCATCTGTTTGGGATAAAGTTCGCCCCGAGCGGGAATCGAACCCGCGGCCTAGCTCTTACAAGACAGCTACCTTTAAAGCTAACAAAGCTTGCGTTTTTCCAGGCATTATTAGCGCTTACAAAGCAGCTACCTTTAAAATTAACTAGGTTTGGGGCTTTTATTTTTGGTACCTCGTTACATTTCAGGCATTATCGTGAAGGATGACAACACTGGAGAGATCACGTTCTATTTGAAGGGAAAATTTAAAAATCGGGAAGACAAGAGGTAAAATTGTTGAAACTGGAGGACGTAACTGGTATTACAAAACCGGGAGGATGAGTTAAAATTGTTGAAACAGGAACGCGTTAAAACTGCTTTCGAATTTTTAAAATGTTCGAATTAAAATTTTGATTCTTGACAGAACTGAAGTTGCTTGGACTCTACTAGTGAAAATTTCGATACATTTGAGAGTTGGCTAAAATGAATTGACTATACCCGATTGAAGGTTTGATGAGTACTTTTCAGCCAGAGGCGATAGCACGTTAAATGCAGAATGCACCAGTTCCACATGGAGGGCCCGCCTAGTTAGCTTAGTTGGTAGTGCGTCTGCCTTGTAAGCGCTAGGCCGCGGGTTCGATTCCCGCCCAGGGCGGATTTTATCCTGATGGGATAATGTTCGTTCTCGGAACGGCTGGCTTTCTTCTATACTCTATTCCTTCTCTCTTCGATTTCGGGACGATAAGACCCTAGCAGTTACAGTTCCCTCTGTCAAACCTCTTAAAAAAAAATCTCTATACTCTCTTCCTTCTCTCTTCGATTTCGGGACGATAAGACCCTAGCAGTTACAGTTCCCTCTGTCAAACCTCTTGAAAAAAAATCCACATGGAGGCCATGATGGATCACTGAAGTTAAGCAACGTTGTGCGTGGTTGGTATCCAGATGGGTGACCATTTTTTTTTTTAATCTAAATATTATTTTATTTATTTTCGTTTCAGATATGCCACTGTGTATACAATGTTCCCCGTATTCTCTCTCGTGTTAGACAAGGATGTATCGGGGCGTATTGCCCTCACCTATCCCGAACTATACAAGGATTTGAGCAAGGGACGCTCTCTCTCGTTCAAGACGTTCTTCATTTGGGTCCTCATCAGCATCTATCAAGGTATGTCATGGTTGGTCCCATAAACTTATTACCAAATTTATTTAGATGGACGTACAAACAATTTAATACTAGTAGATCAGTGAACTATAGTAAACGTTCAGGAAAGCAGCAAGTACCAAAAACAAATGGCAAGTACCAGATTTCCTTTGTGGAAACAGCAAGTACCAGATTTCCTTTGTGTTTGTGTGTTAATGCATGTGTTCTTCTTCTGACGCCCAAAAGATGAAGATTTTTTTTTAAAGAGATTCGATACAGAGACTGCTAAGGTTTTATCATCCTGAAAGCGAAGAGAGAAGGAAGACAGGATAGGAGAAAGCCAGCCGTTCCGAGAACGAACCCTATCTGTTTAGGATACACTCCGCGCTACCTTCCGAGCTAACTAAGCTTTCTTTGCCAGCCTAGTTAGCTTAGTTGGTAGTGCGTCTGCCTTGTAAGCGCTAGGCCGCGGGTTCGATTCCCGCCCGGGGCGGATTTTATCCTGATGGGATAATATTCGTTCTCGGAACGGCTGGCTTTCTCCTATCCTGTCTTCCTTCTCTCTTCGATTTCGGGACGATAAGACCATAACAGTTACAGTTCCCTCTGTCAAACCTCTTGAAAGAAAAAAAAAAGCTTTCTAATGTTGAAGTTCTGTATAATTTAAATATCATTTGGTTCTCCTGTCAACGTTAAACTTACCTATAATTCAAAGCTCCCTTCGTTCGTTCATCCAAATTCCTCCTTCTCCCCCCCAGGCGGTGTGATCATGTACGGGGCTCTGGCGCTATTCGAGGATGAATTCATTCACATTGTCACCATCAGCTTCACCGCTCTCATCTTGACGGAACTTATCATGGTAGCCCTCACTGTACGCACCTGGCACTATCTGATACTCCTAGCAGAACTGTTCAGTCTAGGCATGTACGTCCTGTCACTTATCCTGCTCAAGGATCAGTTTGGTAAGTCCTGTTTATCTCATATAGTTTGGTAAGTCCTGCTGACCAATATTTGGTCAAAGCTGAGGTCAAAACTCCGAAAAAGTAACTTTGAAAGGTCGAAAATTAATTTTTTATTTGCCGTTCTAATGAAAAATGGTCCTTCGCTGTGCTACCTACGCGACCTAGGAGATTGTTTCGGCTTAATTCCATACACAGAAAGCCCACTCCGAGGCTTTCGGTGTAGGAGCAAACAGCCCTGAAGGATGGATTAAGCAGGTTAAACTTCTACGAATCTTGGAAGTTATTCCTGCCCAGGTGAATTTCTTTTGGTTTTTGTCAGTTGATTTAGATTGATTTGGTTTTTGTTAGTTTAATTTCTTTTGCTTGTCATCAATTTGTCAATTAGCTTAACTCCACACACAGAAAACCCACTCCGAGGGTTCGGTGTAGGGGCAAACAGCCCTGAAAAATGGGTTAAGCAGGTTAAACTTCTACGAATCTTTGAAGTTATTCCTGCCCAGATGAATTTCTTTTGGTTTTTGTCAGTTGATTTAGATTGATTTGGTTTTTGTTAGTTTAATTTCTTTTGCTTGTCATCAATTTGTCAATTTCATTTGGTTATGTTTTGAATTCATTTCAGACGCCACATTCATTCAAACTCGTGATTTCTTCTGGAAAGTACTCCTGATCACCCTGGTCAGCTGTTTTCGATGTTTTGAATTCATTTCAGACGCCACATTCATTCAAACTCGTGATTTCTTCTGGAAAGTACTCCTTATCACCCTGGTCAGCTGTTTTCCTCTCTACGTCATCAAATTCCTCAGGAAGAAATTCTCCCCGCCTTCCTACTCCAAATTGTCGTAAATAACACACCAGCGAGGTACTTATAATTATAATAGCTTGGGATATATAGACCATCTGACATCTGAGCTTAAATATTTGACCACACCAACGAGGTCCTTGCATCTAATATTTCACCACACCAGCGAGGTACTTATGTCTAATAGTTTAGGGAAAGTCCTCATAGTTATAGTTAATTACCATTACCTGACCCTGAACGACTCGCGACTGAATAATTGACCACTTTCAAGAGTATGAATCAAAGGGGAAATAATTGACTAGATTGTATAAAACTTTTAGTTGTTTGTATAAAAATGAAAAGATGTTTAGTTACCTATGTAAAAAAATTATAAACTGAGTTATACTGAGATATTGTTTCCCCTTATTGGGGATGCGTTATATCTCAGTAGCAATATTCCACGGGCGTGACTTCTGCACAAGTACCAGAGTTTCCTCTTTGGACGTAATAGCACAAGCACACTTGCTACCACGAGCCAGTTATGATAATTCAATAGTTGTCTGAAAGAGGACCTCTGAGTGTACCTTTTTTTTTATTAATCTAATAAATATTAATAAAAAAAAAGGTACCAATAATTATTACAGAGTATTTAATATTAATATTTTTTAAGTCCATGGCCTGGATTAAGGTCTGGATTTTTTTTTTTTTTTTTATATATATACAGGGTGTCCCGCGAACGACTGTACAAAGTACTTGTGTCTAATAGTTTGAGAAATAGACCATCTGAGCTTAAATATTTGACCACACCAACGAGGTCCTTGCATCTAATATTTCACCACACCAGCGAGGTACTTATGTCTAATAGTTTGAGAAATAGACCATCTGAGCTTAAATATTTGACCACACCAACGAGGTCCTTGCATCTAATATTTCACCACACCAGCGAGGTACTTATGTCTAATAGTTTGAGAAATAGACCATCTGAGCTTAAATATTTGACCACACCTATACGTAGTAGCTTGCACAATAGTAGCTTGTAAAATACGACGTTCGAGGGAAAGATAGATTTTTTTTTAAAGAGGTTTGACAGAGGGAACTGTAACTGCTATGGTCTTATCGTCCAGAAATCGAAGAGAGAAGGAAGACAGGATAGGAGAAAGGCAGCCGTTCTGAAAACGAAGATGGAAGAAAGGCAGCCGTGTAGGATAAAGTCTACTCCGATCGGAAATCGAATCCGCGACCCAGCGAACCGCGACCTTTTTTTTTTTAACAAGTTTTCCATTTATATTTGATTGACAAAAAACTCATAACATACATTTTTCATATAAATGGTATACCCATCCGTATAAGCAGAGCTTGTGCCACGGATGGGGAAGCTTGTGCCACGGATGGGGAAAAGGCAGACAAGTTCAGAACTAAGCTGGTGAAGCAGAGTTTTTTTCCCCGTTGTGAGCTTTAACTAGCTATCTGTTAAAAGTTAAAATATGTCGTTTGCTCCGTTAACGAAGTAGATTAACCCTTTGAAACACTTGAGATTCGATCCAACGACGTTGACATCGTCAGAAATACGAATCTAATGAAACATTTTATTTCCCGACAGAAAATAATTGTACATTTTTTTTTAATATGTTTGATAGAGGGAACTGTAACTGCGTCTCAAGAGCGAAAAGAGAAGGCATAAGAAAGCCAGCTGTTCTGATACGTAAATGCAATCAAAACTAATTAATAGGGAACTTGGCCTGGACGCACTGCCGTGTGTTTAGATTTCACCGCTGCAGCTTCACAAAACCAAGGCGTGCATTGCGCCAAGGTTACAAAGCTTTCCACGTTGTTATGTTAGTTCATGGTGGGATTTATAAACAATTTATTTTAAACATTTAATTTATTTAACTCTTCTGTGTTATAATTTTAAGTTTCCTGTTTTTGTTCTTGTCTTTAATTTATTGCATGTTCTCTGTTTCCAGATCGCCCTGTATGTACACATTGCTCATATCTTCAACAATGTCATCATCGTATTGATCATACTCTATTTCATCTTCATATTGATAGCCGGGTTCCATATCTTCTTCATATGCGTCAACTTCGATACCTTCTTCGTATCGATTTTCATACTCGATATCGTCATATCGATCTTCTACTTCGATATGATTCGCATATCCATTGCCATCAATCACGACCTCTTTGAACTCTTCCTTTTGTTCCTTCTCTTGGTCATGGTGTACAGTTTTGTCTTCTTCATAGTCGATATTCTCTTCAAACAAACTCTCGTCCACTTCTCCTATTCTGTCTCCCAAAGTTTCGACAGGTTCAATGTCTTTCGCCTTTTTCCCTTTCCTATTTTTCTTTCTACTCTCCACACCATTGCTGGCATCTTGTTCAATAACTGTCTCAATAGTTGGTTCTACATTGACAGAATCATCAAACTCAATAATTTCTTCTCTGACCTCTTCCTCTTTTTTCTCCTTCTTCTTTTTCTTGTTCTTCTTCGTGCTGGCCACATCTTCCATGCTGAATAGATCCTCTACTATGTTCATACTTAGGTTCACCACCTCCACCTGTTCCGAATCCATAGTGATCAAACATTCACTTTCCTTCTCGATAGCTACTTCTTCAGGTTCCTTACTTGGAAGTTCCTTCCTGGTTTTAAGATTCATTATTTTTGTAAATAGGTTCCTAACTATATAACCAAAAAAGGTGTCATTGATATTGCCAAATGGTCTAAAAGCAGAAGTTCCCAAAACTTTTCTAATTATCCCATGCTTTGAAAGTAGGTTACATATACATACATAGTACATACCGTCCATGTATCTTTTATTCTTTCTTCAAAATTTTTTAGAACAAAACTAATTTAAAATAGAGATTTCTTTTCAAAATGAGATGAATCTGTCACAAGTAGTGATTGCTGTATAAATTTCAATGACGGCAGAGAGGTGTAGGGTTTTGCTGAATGTCTGTCCCTCAGATCAAAACCAGGAGGTCGGAATGCTATCTCTTCTTCTTTTTGTTCTTCCTCTTCTTCAGTCCGAGTGTACTGTCTAGCAGACTGTTATCCACTCCTAGCACTTCCGCCGGGGTACGATTGATGTCTATAAAGCTTTGAACATCCGGATAGTCACTGATCAACGCCGGCTCGTTACCAGGGTGTTTCTCTGTTTCCAGATCGCCCTGTATATACACATTGCTCATATCTTCAACAATGTCATCATCGTATTGATCATACTCTATTTCATCTTCATATTGATAGCCAGGTTCCATATCTTCTTCATATGCGTCAACTTCGATACCTTCTTCGTATCGATTTTCATACTCGATATCGTCATATCGATCTTCTACATCGATATGATTCGCATATCCATTGCCATCAATCACGATCTCTTTGAACTCTTCCTTTTGTTCCTTCTCTTGGTCATGGTGTACAGTTTTGTCTTCTTCATAGTCGATATTCTCTTCAAACAAACTCTCGTCCACTTCTCCTATTTTGTCTCCCAAAGTTTCGACAGGTTCAATGTCTTTCGCCTTTTTCCCTTTCCTGTTTTTCTTTCTACTCTCCACACCATTGCTGGCATCTTGTTCAATAACTGTCTCAATAGTTGGTTCTACATTGACAGAATCATCAAACTCAATAATTTCTTCTCTGACCTCTTCCTCTTTCTTCTTCTTTTTCTTGTTCTTCTTCGTGCTGGCCACATCTTCCATGCTGAATAGATCCTCTACTATGTTCATACTTTGGTTCACCACCAAAATTTATTTTAAACATTTAATTTATTTAACTCTTCTGTGTTATAATTTTAAGTTTCCTGTTTTTGTTCTTGTCTTTAATTTATTGCATAGCCTATCGTTTCATATTAAAATACCTGTTGTAATTTTCTTTTTTTCTAATATGAGGATATTAAAATAAATTATTGAATTATTATAAAATAAAAGATGATTTAATAAAGTATTAGAATACAAAAAAAAAGTATTTTACTGAAATAAAATCGTTTTCTATTAATTTTTCTTTGAGTAGACTAGAAAATTTTCGGCGAACAAAAATGGACTTCAAAATATTGGGTTTTTATGAAAAATATTTTTCGTGTATTTTTTTTTTTTTTTTTTTTAAGAAAAAAACCGAGGTTCAACTGTATATACTAAGCTTTGCTTACTTGTCCCTACACAGGACTCAAACCCCCATGGAGCTTCAGTCAGAGGCAGACCAGCACTATTTCAACTCCGAAACCACGAGGGTCGTCGTCCTAATTAACGGTCCACCCCATATCGTCTTCCACAGAACAAATACAAGTCGGCGCGTATGAGCGTGGCAGACCGCGGGTCCCGGGTGGCCGCTATTATGGAGTCTCTGGAGCGTCAGATGGAGCTCGTAGCGGTGACTGTAGGGTCGTTGTCCTAATTAACGGTCCACCCCATATCGTCTTCCACAGAACAAATACAAGTCTGCGCGTATGAGCGTGGCAGACCGCGGGTCCCGGGTGGCCGCTATTATGGAGTCTCTGGAGCGTCAGATGGAGCTCGTAGCGGTGACTGGAGTGGAGGATAAACTCCAGGAGAACGTGCGGCCGACGCTGGAGTTGATAAGGAACGCGGGCATCAAGGTTTGGATGTTGACGGGAGACAAGCTCGAAACGGCTACGTGTATTGCCAAGAGCTCGCGACTTGTTTCCAGGTAAACCAGTAGTACGATGAATTGTCAAAGGGTAAATGTAAATTTCTAATTTGGATTAATCGATAAATTCTCAACAGTATATTTGTTTCAAAGGGGAAAAAAAAAAAGCTTTCTAATGTTGAAGTTCTGTATAATTTAAATATCATTTGGTTCTCCTGTCAACGTTAAACTTACCTTTAATTCAAAGCTCCCTTCTTTCGTTCATCCAAAGTCCTCCTTCTCCCCCCAGGTGGTGTGATCATGTACGGGGCTCTGGCGCTTTTCGAGGATGAATTCATTCACATTGTCACCATCAGCTTCACCGCTCTCATCTTGACGGAACTTATCATGGTAGCCCTCACTGTACGCAATAAATAAAAATTTATTCTGGGTTGGTATTGTGGCAATACTACATAGAATATGACTTGAATCCAACAATCCCTTCCTCTAAAAAAAAAGACTGAGTGCATCCCTAAAAGGCCAAACGGGTTTAAAAGTGTCCACAGTAGATGGGTGACCTATCGTCAAAAACACCAAGCTCGACGACACTTAACTTGATGTTTCTTTATTGTTGGGTTTGGGACGCAAGGGGTTGTTGAATTGTGAACTTTTTGATATGACAAGGGATTTTCCTTAGGTTACTCAAAGTGGAACAGGCTTGTTCCACCTTGATTACCCTAAAGAAAAATGTCCTAAAGCAACTCCAATGAAGAGACGTAACAAGGAAGTTCAAACACAAATAGAATCATCCAAATCACTATTGAAACAGATTCGAAACACAAAGACTTCAAACGAAGACAGTAGAACACATCATGAAAACATTCGATTCATAAAACCAAAATAAATTGAATAAAAAAACACCACTAAAGGGAATTTCGAGAAATAAGAGAAACAATATAAAATGGATATCATATCCACAGAATAAAAGAACATCCACAATCAGTGAACTTACAAGAGCTGTACGTTAACGCACCACACAAAACACACTTTGGACCTTACGAAACAGATATTATATTCCATAGAATAGAACGTTCATAACACCATAGACGATAAATTTAAAAATCCATAAAATGGATCCATTGGTAATATAAAATGGATGTTATCCACACTCTACAGAATAATAAGAACATCCATAATAAACGAGCATACAAGAGCTTTACTTGCTAACGCACCACACAAACACACTTTGAACCTTGGGTATAGAGAAAGAATAAAAGTATTTTCCTAGCAAACTAGCACTTAACTAATTAAGTGGGGAAAACTTTTCATGGGTGACTACACAGATTTTTTTATGGGTGAAGGACAAAAGATACTACTCATTAAGTATTTATAAGATTCATAGCTTGGGATATAGGATATGAGCTTAAATATTTGACCACACCAACGAGGTCCTTGCATCTAATATTTCACCACACCAGCGAGGTACTTATAATAGCTTGGGATATAGGATATAGACCATCTGAGCTTAAATATTTGACCACACCAACGAGGTCCTTGCATCTAATATTTCACCACACCAGCGAGGTACTTATGTCTAATAGTTTGAGAAATAGACCATCTGAGCTTAAATATTTGACCACACCAACGAGGTCCTTGCATCTAATATTTCACCACACCAGCGAGGTACTTATGTCCAATAGTTTGAGAAATAGACCATCTGAGCTTAAATATTTGACCACACCAACGAGGTCCTTGCATCTAATATTTCACCACTAAAATACGAAAACTATTATATTAACAGAGGTAGGTTAAAACCTCGTCCTAGGTTGGTATGCTGAGATGTCGGATATAATTTGAAGGAATTAGCGGAGTTCTTAATCTACGAGGATATAAAAATGGATTTTTAGATTTTTTAGATTGTTTGATACTTTATTTTCAAGATCTGGTATTTAATTGCTGAATAATCTTTGGGGAAAAACATGGCCCTCAGACTAAAAAGACCCATTTCCAACAAGACTCCTGTTGATTTTATTTCTAAAATTACCACGGAAGTTAGCGGACATCTCAGCATAACCAGCCTCAAACTTTGTCAGTACAAACAAGTATAGGCAGTTGAGTGGTTAAGTGTCCCCCCGGGGGGTGTTTAGAAAAATCACACGGGTTCGTCATTACAGATGCAAGGTTCAAGGTTCCACAACCAACAAGCATGTACGAAAGAAGGGGGAAGAGACGTGGGGGTCCCGGAATTAAGGCCCGGTTTTCAAGGAGGGGTGCGGGATTGTCGACAGCCCCCCTATCGACAGGGTCAATGCTGGTCCTGGTCTAAGGGTCGCTCCATAGGGTCGACATCAGGGGTGCGGGATTGTCGACAGCCCCCCTATCGACAGGGTCAATGCTGGTCCTGGTCTAAGGGTCGCTCCATAGGGTCGACATCTGTGGACAACCCCCACAAGTCTTTTAGTCAGGAGGGGGTTAATGTGACTAGCGACAAAGGGGTTCATAACGACAGCATGTGTTAACTGACCGAAAAGGATAGTTCAAGAGCCTTTATTGACATGGGAAATGGGGTTCAACATAACGTAAGAATGGGTTAAGTGACCGAAAGGGGATAGTTTGAGCTGTTTGAGTGCCTTTAGCAACATGGGACACAATTCCAATATAAAAACAGCAAGGGTTAAATGACCGAAAAGGGATAGTTTGAGTGCATTTCCCGACATGGGACACGGGTTCAACACGACAAAATGGGTTAAGTGACCGAAATAGGGGACAATTAGGGAACCTTTACCGAGGCGTGGGAGTTCCAAAAGCTACTCCGGGTGCTAGAAAACACGTAAAGCCATCCTCTTCAGTCAGCAATCTTGTGAAAGTTAATACATATTAAGACTAGATGGTGTTAAAAGAGTGTTCAAATTAGGGTAAGACGTTAAGTGACCGAAAGGGGATAGTTTGAGCTGTTTGAGTGCCTTTAGCAACATGGAACACAGGTCCAATATAAAAACAGCAAGGGTTAAATGATCGAAAAGGGATAATTTGAGTGCATTTAACGACATGGGACACGGGGTCAACACGACAAAATGGGTTAAGTGACCGAAAAAGGGGACAATTAGGGAACCTTTACCGAGGCGTGGGGGTTCCAAAAGCTACTCCGGGTGCTAGAAAGCACGTAAAGCCATCCTCTTCAGTCAGCAATCTTGTGAAAGTTAATACATATTAAGACTAGATGGTGTTAAAAGAGTGTTCAAATTAGGACTAGAGGCTAACACCAGTATTTATGAACGAAAATTATCGCTCTCAAGACAGACTTAAATCAATTTGGCCAATCAGATGTTTGAAATGGATGCTTCAGTGCGATTGAGAGCCAGTTGTTTGTTCATCCAATCAGATGTTTGAAATGGATGCTTCAGTGCGATTGAGAGCCAGTTGTTTGTTCATAAATATGGGTGTTAAAGTTAACCAATGGGGGGGTCTAATGGTTGCAGGAAAATAATACATTACTTTCCTTATTTTAGGATAAGGGAAGTAAAATAGAGCCAATAGATAAAAGTACACAGAAAGAGAGGTGAAATTAGAGAACAAAAGAAAGGAGAAAATGTACAAAGTAAAAAGAAATACATACGTAACACAATGAAGGATAAGTAAGGATAGTAAAGAGAAAATATTTAAGAAAGAGGGGAGAAAGGAAAGTCCCCATGTCCCCATTGGACAGAACAGTCATTTCACGGATAAATGAAAGAAGTTAGCTATGAATATAAACACTGGTGATTTGGATTTGGATCACTATTTATAGGACAAGACAAGACTGAAAAGTCCCTTTACCTTTACATTCAAAACTTTTTTTATATATAAATGACTATCAAAATAATGACATTTTTTTTTTAATGATCTTTTTTCTAATATTTGAATTAATCTGTTTGATTGCAAAGATAGAGAAACGTGACAGAAGGATATCAAAGTTATTTACCCGTGAAACGACCCAAAAGAGAGGGGGAGGAAAGATCGAGAAGGGTTTTCTATACACTTGGGTGAAATTAGTAATACTACAAGGGTGCACACTTTGATTACTTGGCTCTCTCATTGGGAAAGTGTTAGCAATCCTCAAGTTCCAACAGAAAAAAAGAGAGTAGTATTTCATATTTATGAGGGAGAAAGATCGAGAAGGGTTCTCTATACACTTGGGTGAAATTAGTAATACTACAAGGATGCACTTTGATTACTTGGCTCTCTCATTGGGAAAGTGTTAGCAATCCTCAAGTTCCAACAGAAAAAAAGAGAGTAGTATTTCATATTTATTTGTTTTTTAAGGTAGTATTTTTGTCTAGTCTAGATTCATATTCCACCAAATTATAACTTTTTCTCAACGAGAAATATGATAAAAAATAAGTCATTGTCCAATCCAATTAGTACAAAGAGGGAAAAAGGTGCAAAAGAATTAATCAAATTAATAAAGAATATAAAACAGGTTTACAATCTCTTAAACTTATATCTAGTTTCTTAATATTGCAAAACTTATGTTATTTATAAAAGTTGTCAAATGCTTTGAATCTTATTATAAAACCATCACACATTCTAGCTTAATATCTTTCTTTTTTTATGGTCATAAATTGATAAATAATACCCCTGTATATAATACAGAGATAATTTGTTCAAGACAAAGGTATTTGGTCCGAGTTCAACAAAGTCGGATCAGAGAAAAGGATTATTTTGGTTGAAATAACAAGCATTTATTTATGAACAAAATTGTTAGAAATTTAAATTTATGTAGATATAGAAATCCAAGTATTATTTCGTAAGCTTGATTACCTAATCATAATCAATAAATAGTGATAAATGTTAATGGGAAAATTTAATCAAGTATTATAGGACATGGGTGCAGTTTTTGAAGATAATTAAAAAATTATTGAAACAACCATAACCAGAAAGTCGGTTGTTGTTATTATTAGTTGTGAATTCATATCAACCAAACTTGAGGAGCTGCGGATATTTTTGTGACTTTCGAAAATGAGAGAATGAAAACAAATCTTTAACCATCTTTGAAACATTGTTAATTTTTTATTCAATACAATCGATCAATTAATTTAAATTTAATATTAAAAATAATGCGAACTTCCATCTTTCAAATTATCCATACAGAATTTACTTTTAGGAAATGGTTGAAAGACTCGTTCCTCTTTACCAAAATATATTTTGCAGTTTTCAACCATTCCAAGGATTTTTTTCTCTTAGTAAATCACAACATGCACAGAAATTTTAATATTAAAAAATAACTATTCTATTCACACTTCTTTGTACTGCCAAATAAACTGATATCAAATCGAAGAGACCATAACAGAACAATGCTATGAGAAACGGAAATGGTTGAATGGTTGAAAGATTCGATCCCCTTTACCAAAATATATTTTGCAGTTTTCAACCATTCCAAGGATTTTTTCTCTTAGAAAATCACAACATGCACAGAAATTTTAATATTAAGAAATAACTATTCTATTCACACTTCTTTGTACTGCCAAATAAACTAATATCAAATCGAAGAGACCATAACAGAACAATGCTATGAGAAAACATGAGGAGACAATAGGAGAAAAGGTTGATATAAAAAACATTATAAAATGAAATAAGGAAAGTAAAAATCAGAGTCAGATAAGTTAATCTCCGGAAAATAAGTAAAGCGAATGTAAAAATATTCGGAAGTTGTGTAAAATTTTAATAACTTTCAGAAATACTTCGTTCTTGGCGTTTGAATTTTCAACAAAAAAGGTTTTTTTGGGGGGATATCACTATTTTTTGTCATAACTATAAAGCACAACTACTGAAAAAACACGTCACTTATGTGATTATAACTATACCGGGACTATTTCGAAATCCCGCTACATAAATGCGAGCCAATATTCTGCACTTCCTCATAACTATAACCACAATATCTCTCAGTAGCGCTGTCAAACTGTTTTGGCGAGACGAAAATTTGAAATATTAAGGAGCGCGAATTTGAGCTTCTGCGCATGAGCAGGAACAAAACACTTGAACATCAATCTTACTTATGGTTATAGATCATAAGTGCAAAAATCTCTTAGAGGAAAGTAAAAATCAGAGTCAGATAAATTAATCTCCGGAAAATAAGTAAAGGGAATGTCAAAATATTCGGAAGTTGTGTAAAATTTTAGTAACTTTCAGAAATACTTCGTTCTTGGCGTTTGAATTTTCATCAACAAAAAGGTTTTTTTGGGGGGATATCACTATTTTTTGTCATAACTATAAAGCACAACTACTGAAAAAACACGTCACTTATGTGATTATAACTATACCGGGACTATTTCGACATCCCGCTACATAAATGCGAGCCAATATTCTGCACTTCCTCATAACTATAACCACAATATCTCTCAGTAGCGCTGTCAAACTGTTTTGGCGAGGCGAAGCGCTACCGCGCTCCTTAATATTTCAAATTTGAGCTTCTGCGCATGAGCAGGAACAAAACACTTGAACATCAATCTTACTTATGGTTATAGATATTCAGTAAAAAGACCTTGCTTCCTGTCCAATGCCATTCAAGGCTAGCCAATTCAGTAAAAACACCTAAGAACAGAAAATCAATCAAGTTATTTTCGAAGGACAATGATATTTTGGAATATGATATTGAATTCAAATGAATTGTGAGTTATTTAATTTGCCAGCCTAGCTTGGAACGTAGCGGGCCTGTCTTGTAATGTATGTACGTAAGCGTTAACGCTAGGTTGCGGGTTCTATTCCCGCCCTGGGCAAACTTTATCCTAAATAAATCGCGCACTTGACAAGGCAGACGCGCTACTCTCCTGGCTACAATAACTTTAGTGATTTCACTAATACTTACTCAGTCTTTAGAGAGCCTGTTAAGCTAACAGCCTGTTAAGTTGAATTTGTTTTGTTTAGGCTGTTAGGGACCAACAAGGTTATTATTAATTAGATTCATATTAGACACCCAAATTAGATAATGGCTTACCTTATTTTATAATTGGCTAGGGTTCTTTGTGAGGGATTACTTTGTCCCATCCTGTCTTCCTTCTCTCTTTGATTTCGGACGTTAAAGCCTCCGTTCTTACAGTTCCCTCTATCAAACCTCTATTCTTCTTACCTGGGAGGAGGAGTGTAAGTTTTGAAGGAGAACTGGGGTCCCATCCAAAGTCTTCTGTGAGGACCTGCATGGGTTATAATTTCCACCTGAAACATCATTCACACACAAAAGAGGCAAGTTAGACCAAAGAAACAAATATTTTACACCGGAGCCATACATTGCAATCATTTTTATTATTATTATTATACAAGAGTCATATTTTACATTGCAAACATTTTACACCAGAGCCATATTTTACATTGCAAACATTTTACACCATAACCATATTTTAGATTACAAATGAAAAACACAAGAGCCATATTTTACATTACAAATGTATTACACAAGAGCCATATTTTACATTGCAAAGATTTTATACAACAACCATGGTTTACATTACAAACATTTTACACAATAGCCATATTTTACATTGCAAACAATTCACACATTAGCCATATTTTACGTTGCAAACAATTCACACATTAGCCATATTTTACCTGAGAGAGCCACTTGTCATGATGTTCCGTAGCATGGGGTAACTGGCGCGGTACAAAGCCTCTCTCTCTCTTTCTCTCTCTCAACGATCAAATAATGACTCTGTTGGAGGAATGTTCAAACATACATAGGAAAACATATTATAGCATTATAGAGCATTTAGTAGGTATACATGAATTCTCTTTTTTGATGTTTTACTATATCGTTCAAGCACCAGGAAAGAAACAGTAAAACAGACATCTCCACTAACAGGCAAAAATTACGAGTGTGTAGCATATTGCATATTTAGATAGATACACGGCGTTCATACAAATATTCCATGCCTTGTCATCTCAAAAGAATCAAAACTAGTCAAAAGAGATTAGATAGGTACCTACCTAGATATTATTCCGTTCAGGAAAGGCCACTCTGAAGTTTAGATGTAGGGACATACCTATAGCCCTAAAAGTTGGGTTAAGCTTATACAAGGTAGGTACCTAATACACTTTTTTAGACCCCCTTCCTTGTTTTTTTTTTTTTTTTTTTTTTTAATTTCTTTACAATGCCTACAGACGACATTAAAAAAAAAAAATCTTATGAAACTGGGAACGGGTTCTGAACTTGATTTACCTACCTGGACTTGTTTTAAGCAACACCCGATAATCTTTGGGCAGTCTCATACGGCCCAATATTTTCGGATAGGGCATGCGTCCGTTATTTGGTCTGTGTCTCTCCAACACCTCCATCGTATTGTCTACTAGATAGAAGTTAATGTCGCATAGGATGTCGTCGTTTAGGGTAGAGGCACCAGAGGTGGTCGGCAGAAGGGTGGCACGGAAACTGAACTTGATCCCTGAAAAATTGGGAAATAATAAATTAAATCTTTTGATAGTTTTTTTTTTTTTTTTTTTTTTTTTTTTTTTTTTTTTTTTTGTGATTTTCACACTGTCTTTCACAAAAATAAGTAGATACTAGGTAGGTATTATAATAATTAAATAATATAGAAAGTAGTATGAAGTCAGACAGTCTAGTTAGCTTGGTTGTTAGCGCGCCTGCCTTGTGAGCTCTAGGTCGGGAGTCCAATTAGTACCTAATAATAATAATAATATTGAAGTTTATTTTACAACACAATAACAATATTAACAATACTCGCCCGGGGAGCATTTCATCCTGAACGGATAATGTTCGTTCCCGGAACTGCTTGGCTTTCTCCTATCCCGTCTTCCTTCTCTTTTCACTTTTGGGACGATAAGATCTTAGCAGTTACAGTTCCCTCTGTCAAATATCTTTGAAAAAAAAAAAAAAAAAAAAAAAAATAGGAGGGACCTCTCTCTCTCTCTTCTCCTCTTCTCTTCCTTCTCCTTTCATTTGTTCTCATATTAATGCCTTTCCTTCCCACCTTTATCTTCCTTTCATCCCCCTCCCTCCTTCTTCTTCGTCTTCTTCTTCTTCTTCTCTTTCTTCTTCTTCTTCTTCTCCTTCTTCTTCTTTCTTCTTCATCCTCCCCCTTTCCCACCCTCGTTCCTGTCATCGGTAGTCGAACATTGCTTTGCCTTCTCCCTCTCTCCTCTCTCTTTCTTCCTTTCCTACCCCTCTCTTCCTTTGGTCACCATGTATCGAACATAGGTTTTCTCTTTCTCTCTGCTTCTCTGTTTCCCTCTCTTCTACCTCTTCCCCCTTCCTTCTCATTTCCCTTCTTCCCCTTAATCTCCATTCTCCTTCCTTCCTCTTCTCCTTCTACTCCTCTCCCTCTCTTCTGTTTCCGTGTTCGAACCATTGTGTTACCTTTCCTTTCTCTCCCTTACTTTCCCTCCCATCTACCTCTTCCTCTTCTCCTTCCTCTCCCTCTTTTCTCTCTCCTCCCTCTTCTTCCTCTCCTCCCCCTCTCTCCCTTCCTTCGTTTTGTCACCATGTACTGAACACATGTGTTGTATTTCCTTTCTGCTATTCTGTTTCCCCTCTTCTCTCTCTCTCTCTCTCTCTCTCTCTTGCCTCCCCCTCCCTCCTTTCTGTCGTCATGTATCGAACATTCGAACATATTGGCCACTAATTGAATTTCCCAGCCTTCATAAATTCAAATTATTAAACTCTCCCTCTTTCTCTCCCTCCCTCTCTCCCTCCCTCTCTCTCTCTCTCCCTCTTTCTTTCTCTTTCTCTCTTCTCTTTTCTCGGTGTGGTCTGATCAGTGTTGTGGTTAGAGCGGGACTGCGGTCAATAGAGAGGTCGCAGGTTCGACAGAACTTTTTTTCCGGTAGGCGGAAAAAATGGTGACAGCCACTCTCATGAGTAACATACATATGTATGTATATTGTGTATTATGATTTTGACAGTTTTGGTTATTCGACTCTTTTTCCCAAACTAGGTAGTAGACAAATCACCTTGACTTTATTTTATTTATTTTTTTTTATTTTATTATTATTATTATTATTATTATGATTTTAATTTCAGGAATTTTTGCATTCTTTATGGCCAATCAGTTGAATTTTGTGTAATCAGTTTAAGCACAGCTGCAAAAATATTTTGTAATGTATTTTTATGTTGGTCTGCGAAAAGGTTAAAGCCTGGTAGAGTCCCCTTCTCTACTCAGTAGTGAAAGCACTATACTGGCCTTTCCCAGTGGTGTGAAAGCGGTCTGCGAAAAGGTTAAAGCCTGGTAGAGTCCCCTTCTCTACTCAGTAGTGAAAGCACTATACTGGCCTTTCCCAGTGGTGTGAAAGCGAAGGTGTAAACAAGTGTCTATTTATCACTCCATAAGTGGAGTCCTCCTAGAGGTGCAGACTGGAAACTCTCATTCGGCGGAAATGGAGCTGATTGAGTGAGCTGAAGTTAAATAGACCCATTTTCTTTTATCATTCAGAAATGATAAAAGAAAATGGGCAGAAAATCTCGCTCAAGAAGCACAACGAGCTGCAAATACTGGTAACATCTAAGAACGCGCGAAACAAGAGGTTGTAACATCAGTCTCGAAGAAGAGCAGTTACAACTTACCAACCTGAATGGGACCAAGTACCTGTCTGTCTCAGGAAAAAGGATGCCCACCACTTACAAAACATCCAACCCCACGGAAGCCTGGAGCCACAGATGGCAGCCCCATCACCAGGATCGGATCTATATCGCTAATCTCGAAATAGATCTTAAATTAACAGATTATGGAAACCAAAACAAAGGAAAACCGGACTGATTTATTGGCTTTGAACTTTGGACCTAAACTCAGGACTCGAATTGGACAATGGAATGTACGTACGATGACTGAGGCTGGAACATTGAATACTGTGGAGAATGAAATGAAGAAATACAAACTTGAAGTACTAGGAATTAGCGAGAGTAGGTGGAATGGGTTTGGAGAATTTCAGACACAACATGGAAATACCCTCATCTACTCTGGGTTTACTGATGATAACAGTGTGAGACGACATGGAGTGGCAATACTTCTATCTCCAAACTCAAGAAAAGGATTAATGGACTGGAAGCCTATTTCCGAAAGGATAATAATGGCTAGATTAAGAAATAAAAAATACTTCTATCTCCAAACTCAAGAAAAGGATTAATGGACTGGAAGCCTATTTCCGAAAGGATAATAATGGCTAGATTAAGAAATAAAGTCAGGAACATAACAATCATCCAATGTTATGCACCTACAGAGGAAACCACAGATGAAGAAAAAGACAACTTCTATGAACAACTAAATGAAGTTATGAGGTCAGCTAAAGCTCAGGACATCAAAATTATTATGGGCGATTTTAATGCCAAAGTCGGCACTGATAACGAGGGAGTAGAGTTGGTGATGGGGAAACATGGATTGGGAACTAGAAACAACAATGGCAGCAGATTAGTTGAATTCTGTGGTTTAAATGAACTTGTGATTGGAGGCACTCTATTTCCACACAAACAATGCCATAAACCTACGTGGACATCACCAGACGGACAGACAGAGAATCAAATAGACCATATTTTGATATGTAAAAAATGGAGAAGTTCACTGTTAGACACTAGAAGCAAAAGAGGAGCGGATTGTGGAAGTGATCACAATCTTGTGATAGCTGAAATCAGATTGAAAATTGCGGCAATAAAATCATTATATGACCGAAGACAGAGATTTTATGATGTGGAAAAATTGAAGGATAAGGACACCGCAAGATATTTCAACCTGGAACTAAGGAATCGGTTTGAAGCCCTGGATTTCGAAACAAATCAAACAGTAGAAGACAGATGGGCAAAAGTGAAAACAGTAATAAAGGAGACAAGTGAACAGAAATTGGGATATAAGACAAAAACCAAGAAACCGTGGGTGTCAAATATAACCAACATTAAAATCGAAGAAAGAAGACAGCTCAAGAAACTGAGAGATGAAGCTAAAACCCGAGACCAAAAGACAAGAGCAAATAAGGAATATAATGATAAAAATAGAGAGGTAAAGAAATCATTCAGAAATGATAAAAGAAAATGGGCAGAAAATCTTGCTCAAGAAGCACAACGAGCTGCAAATACTGGTAACATCAAGGAATTGTATAACACTACAAAAAAATTGGCAAACAAACAATTCAGATCGAAGAAGCCAATCAAAGATAAAAATGGGAATGCAATGTTCAATGAAAAAGATCAAATAAAAAGATGGCAAGAATACTTTAAGGAGCTTTTCCAAAATAATTCTCAAGAGGAGGTGAGAGAAGAAGATGAAGAAAATGTGAACGAAGATAACAGAATAAACTGTGACCCTCCAACAAAATCGGAAATCTGTAAAGCAGTAAAAGAACTGAAAAATGGAAAATCTCCAGGGGTAGACCACATACCAGCAGAAGTCCTAAAGTCTAACCCAGATACAACAGCTGAAATCTTGCATGGACTTTTCAAGAAAATATGGGAAACGGGAGAGTTTCCAGATGATTGGAAGAAGGGACTTCTGATAAAACTGCCTAAAAAAGGAGACTTATCACAATGCCAAAACTGGAGAGGGATTACTCTCTTATCTATCCCTAGTAAAGTCATGATGAGAATAATACTGAATCGGATTAAGACAGTAGTAGACAAAAAACTGAGGAGAGAACAACATGGTTTCCGAGCAGAACGGTCTTGTATCGATCTTATCAATACACTTCGACTGATTGTAGAACAGAGCACAGAATATCAAACACAGCTTTTCCTAACATTCGTCGACTTTGAACGTGCTTTTGATTCTATTTCTCGAGAGGCTATGTGGAATGCTCTGAAATCTTTTGGAGTGCCACAGAAGATTACAAACCTCATAAAAAGTATGTACAATGGATATCAGTGTCAAGTTCTACATGAAGGACAGTTATCAGGCCCATTTAATGTGGAAATCGGTACTAGACAAGGATGCTTGCTCTCTCCGTTAATCTTTCTACTAGTGCTGGACAAAATAATGACCAAGGTGACCAGAATAAAGAGAGGAATACAGTGGGGCCTAATAAACAGATTGGAAGACATAGATTTTGCTGATGATATATGCCTACTGTCGCAAAATCTAAAAGACATGAAAGATAAAATAGAAGACCTTAGAAAAGATGCAATGGAGGTAGGCCTAAAGATCAATGTAAAGAAGACAAAACGGATGGACATAAACTGCAAAAGAAATGAGGACATCTTTCTGAATGGCGAAGTAATAGAAAAAGTTGAGTCCTTCCAGTACTTGGGCAGCATTATAACAACAAGTGGAGGTGCAGAGGAAGACATAAAGATAAGGATACTTAAAGCAAGAAGAGCCTTCATCCAATTAAACCCCATCTGGAAATCATCACATCTACGAAGGAAAACCAAGCTTAGAATTTTCGAAACTAATGTCAAATCTGTATTACTCTATGGCTGCCAAACATGGAAAGTGACCAAAGCTCTGACTGGGACCTTGCAAACATTCATAAACTCATGCCTAAGGAGAATTTTAAATATCAGATGGCCGGAAAAAATAACCAATATAGAACTATGGAGAAGGTGTAACGAAGAAAAAATAGAAGATGTAATCAGAGACCGGAAGTATGGATGGATAGGTCACACCTTGAGGAGAAAGGACACAATCAGCAAGGAGGCGTTAGATTGGAATCCACAGGGGAGACGGGGGGCAGGCAGGCCGAAAACAACATGGAGACGGACAATAGAGGAGATTACGGCAGCTGGAAAGTCCTCGGGAGAGGTTAAAGGTCTGGCACAAAATCGCGTCCGCTGGCGTTCCTTTGTTGCGGCCCTACGTCCCCCCTAGGGATGAAAGGATATAAGTCAAGTCTTGTAAGTGCTAGGTCCCGGGTTCGATTCCCTCGTGGGGCGGAAAATTAGGTTCAAAACGCTATGTACTCTCGCCTATGGGAGAAACCCAACCCAACCCAACCCAACCTAACCTAACCTCCCTCCCCGGTTATGATGGCACCGGCGCGCACAAAATCGTGTCCGTTGGCGTTCCTTTGTTGCGGCCCTACGTCCCCCCTAGGGATTCAAGGATATAAGTCAAGTTTAACAGCTAGCCACTGGCGTGGTCATTCGCCCTTTTTAAACTTTAATTGAATTAATATGCACAAAACGAACCGGCCAGCCTGTCTGAAACAATGATATAACTTCACAGATAACAATGATACCTATAACTTCACAGATAAGTTCTCTTCAGACCTACATGGCCGTTCAGAAAAAAATGGTAACGCGTTTGAACAAATGGGCTTTGGAACTTTTATCCTCAGGATAATGTTTGCCCCGGGCCGGGCGGTAATCAAACCCTTTGGGACGATAAGACCTCCGTTGTTACAGTATAGGTTGGTATGATCAGTGGCGTAGCGTGGTCTAAATTCAAGTGTAGGGCGTGTTGCGGGCTCATGCACAGGTCTACCAAGTCCCATCACAGTACATGCCATTAATATTTATGGGCATTAGAATGAACTTTTGAGTTGTATGGCCGCCATACACGCCATACATACACGCTACGCCACTGGGTATGATCTACCTACCTCAAAAAAAAGCAAACAATTGATTAACAAAAAATCAGTTTATTAATTTGTACATTTTATGTTTATTATTTTGCTTTTTCAATTGTTATTCATCATGTTTTGTTAATATTGTTGAATAAAAGTAATATTATTACCATTACCATAGATGTAGGTATATATTCTACCTAAGAATGTCTTAGAAAGGTACCTATTTAGAAAAAAATCTAAATAAAAGCCAATTGTTCCGAAAGTTTTACACCCCAGTGTATCTTCCTCGTAGACTCCATAATTATAATATCATTCCGAACAAAAGTTTAGCTTCACCCAAGGCCATCGAAGCGTGAGAGAAAAAGTCAGGGAAAATTAATATGATACAAAAATGTGGCGTGTACCTGACACGACTTTCCATCTGCCTATGCAGTTCTCCTGAAAAGTTTCCCTATGTCTTGCTTTTTTCCGGGATGGAGACTTTTCTTTCGAGAGGTTTGTTAAAGGGAACTGTAACTGCTGAGGTCTTATCGTCCCGAAATTGAAGAGAAAAGGAAGACAGAACGTTCAGGATAAAATACGCCCCGGGCGGGAATTGCATTCTTAGGTAGACAGCGCTTACAAGGCAAACGCGTTACCAATCAAGCTACTTAGGCTGGCGGAGAGACTTTAAAAGATACCTTTTCCAGAAGTTCCTTGGTAGACAAAAACATTAAATTTGGCGGTGAAACACTCGTCTTCTTCTTCTTCTTCTTCTTCTTCTTCTTCTTCTTCTTCTTCTTCTCCTTATTCTGAAGGAATAATGTTCGTTCTCGGAACGGCTGGCTTAATCCTATCCTGTCTTCCTTCTCTCTTCGATTTCGGGACGCTAAGACCATAGCAGTTACAGTTCCCTCTGTCAAAACCTCTTTGAAAAAATTCTTCTTCTCCTTCTTCTTTTTCATTCTCTCTTTTTTCAGGTATTTATTTCACCCCACGCCGTTGTACAGACAGAGGGTAACGCAAAGTAAAATGATGGATAGACAATTATGATGATAATTACATCACGAATAAGTTGCGCTAATATGGTTCATAATATAAGTTGCGCTTTCCATCCGCGCCCCGGAGGTAGTGAGAAGTTTGTTGTATATTAAATGCACATGAGGGGAAATTTTTAGCGCGATTAGATTCAAAGCGCAGCGCGGGCGCGCAATTAAGGGGTTTTGTGTAAAAAGGAGTATTTTAGGGAGGCGTAGGTAGGAGCAACTACCCCAAAAGATGGGTTAAGCTTATACGAAGTTAGTCGACCGGCCGTCGATCGAATAGGTGAATCAATGTTGTCCAGGCAGTGTGGACGGTTCACCATGTGTGGACTACTGTGGACACAACAGCTTAAGGGGTTTGGGAGGAACTGTAACTGCTAGGGTCTTATCGTGATAGATGTCTTATATATTGTCCCTACCCTATTTATGTATTGTATTGTATTCAATAAAATAAAAAAAAGGGTCTTATCGTCCCGAAATCGAAGAGAGAAGGAAGACAGAATAGAACCTTGTTAAGGATAAAATCCACCCCGGATGGGAATCGAACCCGCGACCTCCTGATTACCAGAACGAGAAAGCTAATGAAAAAAATAAAAATAAAAAAAACAAGCTGGGTCCGTCCCTCCGGGATTTTTTTAGGCCGTAGTTTATTCGATCGTGGTTAAAGAATACCTATGTACCTACCTAATTTGTTTAATATTCAGTTTATTATTATTCTTGATTTGATTTTTTGATTTTACTTTCATGTAATGATTTAAAATCAAGACTAGAGCCCGTTCTCCCTTTATTCCCAATATAATGTCACCCATCCATTTATTGGCCTTTCTCGGCGTAGCTTAACATAGGTAACGCTAAAACCGGTCTTAAATGATCGGCTGAAGTGTTATCTAAAACTTTCTCGCTTTGAGTTCATAGGTCGTCGCGACAAATTTCGAGATCAGAGCTCATTTGTGTGAGAAAATGTGAAAAAAATCCCCCAAAAACCAGTTTTTTTGGATTTTTGGCTTTATGGTTTTCTGGACAAAATTTGCACCACCATTTTCGTGATCCTGGTAAAAAGACCTTTAATTTGATATATAGGTCGACCGGGTTTGGATAAGTCCTTCTATGGGGACAGACCGACCGACCGACCGACCGACCGACAGACCGACCGACAGACAGACAGACGACACCGAAGCGAATACAATAGTCCGTCCACTATACCTTTTATTATTAGTAATAATAAAGGAAGGACGGACTAAAAACAGAGAGAGAGAAAATGTGGGAGGGAGAGAGAGAGATGATGATGCACATAAAAAAAAAATTAAGATATATAAAGGAGATGGTGTGTGAGAGAGAGAGAAAAAAAAGAAAGGGAGAGAAAGACAGGGAGAGAGAGAGAGAGAGAGAGAGAGAGAGAGAGAGAGAGAGAGAGAGAGAAAAAAAAAAAAAGGCATATATAATATATAAATTATTTTTTTTTCCACCTGAAATTCTCTTTTGCCCTCTCTCTCTCTCTCTCGCTCTTTCTCTTTGTCTACCTTTCATTTTCCATTAACTTTCTTTCCCATGTATTCTCCTTCTTTTTCTCTTCTTTTCTCACTCTCTCCCCGTGTCTATCTCTCTATTTTCTTTCTCTCTCTTAACAAGTACAATCAGAAAAAAAAATACCATCACGAATGCCTGAGGGAAGAGAAAGAGATAGAAGGGAGAGAGAGAGAGAAAGAGAGAGAAAAAAAGAGATAGAAGAGAGAGAAAGAGATAATAGAGAGAGAAAAAGATAGAAGAGAGAGAAAGAGATAATAGAGAGAGAGAGAGAGAGAGAGAGAGAGAGAGAGAGAGAGAGAGAGAGAGAGAGAG
>NW_007378976.1:0-1839 GCF_000475195.1 Diaphorina citri
CGTGTTGACCCAGCACCTAAATGGGAAGTATTGTGTCTCTTCTCGCCCATCTGATGAGAGGCATACTACGGGATGGGAGACACAGACCACAAGCGTCTAATGTAGCAGTTGTTTCATTCCTACGAAATGTATGTTTGACTAAAGTTTAGTGAGTTCTACGTCTTTACTGAAGAGTTTTGTTTTAAAAGCCTATCTGGCCGGACCAAACAAGCAGATAGACAACCTGAAAACACGTCATGTTGAAAATGTCAAAGTCACTTCGTTCGTTCAATTCATCAGGAGGTCTAACTGGTCATAGACAGGGAGATGTTTGGTTGTCTGGACCTGGCCGGACCAAACAAGCAGATAGACAACCTGAAAACACGTCATGTTGAAAATGTCAAAGTCACTTCGTTCGTTCAATCTTCATCAGGAGGAAGCGGTTGAGTGACTGACAAAACATTATCTGATTTTATCAACGATGAGTGAGTAGCTGAAGCTGACACGAAGTACCAGGGTGGAATGACTTAACCAAATCCGATTAATCATAAGAATTTTGATTTCTCCAATCGATAAAGATCACTGATGTCCACTACCCACTACCTAGGTAGGTATTTGTCTGTCTGTTGATTTTGTAGGCTTTTAAAACAAAACTCTTCAGTAGACACGAAGAACCAGGGTGCAATGACTTGACCAAATCCGATTAATCATAAGAATTTTGATTTCTCCAATCGATGAAGATCACTGATGTCCACTACCCACTACCTAGGTAGGTATTTGTCTGTCTGTTGATTTTGTAGGCTTTTAAAACAAAACTCTTCAGTAAAGACGTAGAACTCACTAAACTTTAGTCAAACATACATCTCGTAGGAATGAAACAACTGCTACATTAGACGCATGTGGCCTGTGTCGTAGCATGCCCATCCCGTAGTATGTCCCTCATCAGATGGGCGAGAAGAGACACAATACTTCCCATTTAGCCCATCCCGTCGTATGTCCCTCATCAGATGGGCGATATGAGACACAATACTTCCCATTTAGGTGCTGGCTCAACACGAGAACACCAGAAAGTAACTTGTTGAAATATTTGCAATCGAAATAGATACAAGTGTGAATTTTTTGTCGACTCTCGGATTCAAGCTCTGCATTTCAAGCAAGCGCATGATGGTATGAAAATGGTCCGTGAAGGCTATTTCAAAGATTCTTGCGAAAGCCCTTCAGGGGTGGATCGTATGAAATAACGATGTTGATAAGCAGAATCCTCTGATTTTTTCGATGTTGCTGAAGCAGATCGCAGACCCAACCAAAGGGGTATTTTTCCTTATCCCATAGGAACGAAAGTCAAAGTCATGTAATCGGATCAAATTTTCGATGATCAGTTTTTAGTGTCCAAACACGTTTTCAGGTTCCTAGAGCCTAAATCCAAAGTTTCAGCCATTGGTCCGTGGGTGTGTGGGTGTGTCTGTCTGTCTGGCGACACGAAACTTTTGGTTGAGATAGGTGCTGCGGTTGGCGGTATTTTGATCGCTTTTTGGCGGTTTTCGATTGTTTTTTTGGCGGTTTTAAGCTTTACCGACTAAACGGTTAGAGATATTGTAAAAGTTAGGGTAGAAGAACACCCAAATTATAAGCATCATTCAATAGGATAGGGAAAGTCGTTTGATGTTCACATCAGATTTTTTTTTTTTTCGTTTTTTTTTTGGCGGTTTTAAGCTTTACCGACTAAACGGTTAGAGATATTGTGAAAGTTAGGGTAGAAGAACACCCAAATTATAAGCATCATTCAATAGGATAAGGAAAGTCGTTTGATGTTCACATCAGATTTTTTTTTTTTTTTTTTTTTTTTGAATCCATCGAATC